>NC_084588.1:31902928-32202928 GCF_033807715.1 Cololabis saira | reverse complement strand
TCTGGCTTCATTTCAGCTCCTGAACAATTAAAAAGGTCTCTTTTATCATATATTTGTTTTATAATGCTCCAGTTAATTGAGTCTGCTCAGATGTGTAACTTTCCTATGTAGTGTGCGCTAATGCCCCCTCCTGCCATCTGCCATGCTTCTTGATTTCAAAAAGCAGTCAAATATTTGACATTTTTATTTGAATCTCATTGCATTTTTTTATTATTATTTAAATTATCATTGTGTCATATTTCAATAACTTTCCAACACAATCTGAGAATAAGAGTGGAGAACCCTGAGAAACAAATCCTGAGAAGAAATCTGAGAAACCGGTTCTCTGAAGTGCTCAAAAGAAGACTTTCTTTGGCTCGAGTTGCCTTTAATCAACAAATAGGACCTAGGAAAGTAGGATAGTTAGAGAGATGACATGCATGAAAGGGTCAGAGGTCAGGATCTATGATGGGGTACGGACCTTCAGCCTCTATACAGTCATGGAAGCCAATAGCTAGACTTTTCTGTAACAAGGCAGCAGATTAATACACTAAACTTCAGCTGCCTCCATTCTGGACCTGTAAAACATGCATAAATGCAGAGTACTGCCAGGCAGAAAGGCACATATGTACCGGAGTACCTTATAAGAGTATAAGTATTAGACGCACACAAGAGTTGTGAAACTATTTTGAGGAGAGTAGTCCCATCTAAAACTAGATTATACTTTGCCACTCTGTTATATTGCTACTTCAAGTTGGAGTAATATTTTGTAGCGTGCCTCTTCTTGAGACCCTACAAGACCCTCTACAGCTGCACCTCTACAGACTTGTGATGCCATCTAGTGGATTTTTACCAATTACACTAAATTTGAAACATTTTGTGACTCGCTCCTATGATCCACAAACATTCTTTTAAACAACTTTAGATTGACATTATAATTAACTTTTTTTCCCTTCTTCTCTCTCCCTCTCTTATAGGACATCATTTTGTGCCATGAATAATGATGGGCAAGATGTCGAAGTGTCTCAGGATAAAGTGTTTGTGCGCTGCGAAGAGGACATGCCAAAACAGCGCAAAAGAAAGCACAACTAATGGACTTGCTTCGGTCACGCAATCTCTTTAACAGACTCAGAATCACTGATGAAGACCCTGGAATGTGACAACTTTCTCAGGGCAAAGCCATGCAAACTCAGGGGGTCATTTACAAACAGGCACAGATATATTAAACTTGTATAAGTTTAAAAACGATGGTAATCTGTGTTTGGCATGTGATACTCTGCTTTTGTAATTCTTCCCACTGGAGGCTCCACAGCCGTAGTTACTCCTGTGCCATACTAACCAGAAGACAAAAACACCCTCAGAAGATCCTCGACTGTGGTTACACCACAGAGGTTTCCCTTTGTTTAAATGATTATGCATCATTTATGAAACATCAGAAGAAAATATTATTGATTAAAAGCACACCAGAGAAAAAAAAAGTATAAACTGAGTTAATTTCTATTTTATCTTTTGGTTTGATTTTGTATACATGCACAGAGCTTCATAACTGGTATACAGTATTTATAGTCTGATAGACAACTTCACACCAGATTCAGCTTCTAACAGTCAGGTTAGGACTCAGTTCCTCAGTACTAAACAAAAAAATGACAAAAATTCATCCAAATGATAGCCTGATAGAGCAGGCCCACATCTAGAAGGATTTAGGTAACTTCTAAGCAAATGTAAATTTGCCAGAGGTATGTTTACATTTTTAGGCTATCCAAGTGAAGGAATTTACTCAAAATGTGGTACAGAAGCTGCAGCTGAAGAGGTGGTTCTACAGTTGGGGGAAGTTTTTTTCCTAGTTCTTGTGTTTAGAAGCTGACATACTGAACCCCAGTTAAATAAAAGCTAGAAATGTCATACTAGAACTGGCAGTTGAATGTTGTCCATGTGAAACAGGACGACAGTAGCACCACCCACTGGCCAACTGTCCAAGCCAGCGACACCTTTATTCTGTGATAAAAATACATTTTGAATCATCAACCTATAAATGCACTGAAACTTCTGCGACAAATCTTCTATTATTCCAAACAAACAGGTTTAATCAATTCTGGTTTATTAACACATTGCCAGTAGTTCAAGAGAAATTATATCTTTACACAAAATCTTTGCAAATTTTATAAAATTTTCAAAAAGGAAGCAGGAAAGAAAGAACAAAAAAAAATAAAATTAACAAAAAAAAAAACGCAATCGAAGACATTGTATAAAAACAGAAGAACTATTAAAATTAGGCAGTAGTATTGAGTTTTTATCATTTTGGACTCCGTTCAAATCGCTGTCAGTGCATATTTTCTCATCGTGACGAGCAACACATGAAGAAAAACAAATACATTTCCCAGAGTATCTGAGTATTACCCACATCATGTCATGTCAATAAAACAGACAGGGATAACAAGCAAAGCAGCTCGCTCACTCACACCCACGCAAACACACCGCCCAACCACACACTAAGGATTTCAAATAACGAGAATTACCCCGAACCACCAACCAAAGAACGTAAAGAAATAAAATCACCTCCTTTAGCACCAAAGGATACATGAAGTTAGAATAAAGCGACAGAAAATTGCATTTTTGTCAGCTCAGAATCTTCTTGCAGCACATGGATGTGACTTTGGTAAGAAAGAGACAGAATTTTCTGTGCGACCTTTCAGTATAACACATCAAAGGCATTTGTCTGTGAAGAGGCCAACGTGCTCATGGCTGAGCTCTGCATAGCATCTGAGCCCAGGCACCTTGCTGAGGAAATAGCGATGAGATGTAGCTGCGCTCCATTCAGCTCTTGCATGAGTGATGGCATCTTTGCTCTCTAGCTCTGATCCCACAAGTTCATACATGTACATTTAGACACTTTACAAATAACTCAACAGGGAGTATTCTGCGATCTCATTCAGCTGTCAGTGAAACCGACCTGAAGGTCCCCTGACTGAAAGACCACTCAAGCGAAGCCAAATTGGTGCTGGGCTGTAAATTATTAGATAAAAGTAAAATAAAAAATGTGAAAACTGTGGAATTTAACTTAAAAATGAGCATCATTGAGATGTTTACACGATGGCAAATATTGCCATGTATGCCCATAACCATATACATTTCTGTCAACCTCTCATACACGAACGTGCCCTGAGGCACATTATTCCACGACGTTTCAGTGGTCCACACTGATGCAGCGCTGAAATAAAACTACCAGCTTATTCACCGTTTCTAGCATCACTGACACTAGTGTGGTCGATTTCAGTCAAGCTGCTCTGAGCAGGTACATGTTAATGCAATTAAATCAAACCAAGAGGGCATAACAAGTGTAATAACGTTCACTTGGGGAAAACCTCAGTCTGGTAGAAAATAATCTATCCTCGTCTACCAAAGCGCTTCAGTTCCTCCACATTCACAAAATAACATGAACTGCAAAGAAAATTGACAACAGAAAAGCCACAATCACATTTAAAGCAGACAGCTTCTTTATCTGGCTACAGTGGAGGATTGTACCTTTATTGAGTGGTTTAAGTTGGCCTTTTCCGGGAACAACGGCACGTGAAACACTTGTGAAAATCCAGACAGGACGATCAAAATCATCATAGCTCTAACACATTCTTTTCTTTGCTTTTACTATCGTCACAAGGTAAAGGTAAGGTAAAGACCAACACAAATGTGGCAAAAAAAGTGGTTATGTGCCACAAATCGAGTATCACCTATTTAGAAGCGCGCTATAACTAGATGATAACAAGGTCCCACTTCAATATTTATTTAAGTCCCAAGTCATATACCTTTATGTAAACGAAACTGCAAAACCATATGATAATATCCAACTTCTAAATTCTCCCACCTATCTGGTAACACACAAATTCTTGCTAAGGTCATGTAGCCATCGCCTACATCAGACGGCAGGTTACGGTAACCCACTGAACAGACTTCAATCAGGAGGGATTTTACCCTGAAACAGGCCTGCAGTCAATTTTACATGTGTTTGCAATCATTTTATCGATCCTGAGAAATGTAATCAAAATAGTAAATGACCATAGTCATTTAGAGAAAAGAAAACATATATGAAACAAAGAGGGGAAAACAAACATCTGAAAATATCTGTACAATTAAGAACATGTATGCTGAAATGGAAAGCTTCAGTTTTTACTTATATTTAAAATGATCCTATAGCGTTGGTAAGATGCAAGTTCTCCTCCAAAATATTGTCTTAACTCTGCTTTTGACCAGTAACAAAAGTGTGACCTGCAGTCCTGCTCTTGTGCTGATGATGGAGGCAGAAAGAAACAACACAAGAGAAAGAGATGCAAGAAACTGAGGATAGAGGAAGAGGAACTAACAAAGCTGCTTCACTTTCCTCCATTCTGATAAAAAAAAAAAAAAAAAAATTGGGTTAAGACCACAAAACATAGCTCAGTAAAATTCACCTTGTGTACCTCTTAGGAAAAAAAGTATTTGTTTCCTATAAAAGCTATGTGAACCACTGTTAATTTGGCTCTCAGAGGAGAAGTGTCAAGTGACTGTTAGTCCCCCCCCTCAAAAACTTTTGGTTTTGTCCATTAAAATATTCTTTCCAAGTTCTTCTAAGTTTGCAATGTATGGTAAAGATAACTCTTTGGAGTGAAGTGCTCCTGTTGTAGGCACTAAGAACAAAGGCAAAGAGCAGAGCAGCGTCTCAGCGTCTCATCTGTCCCATTTGATAGTTCTCTCTGTGCTGCCGATGATGGCGCTGAGGCTGGGGCTGTTGGTTTGCGTGCTGTTGTCTTCTCCTTTTCAGTGTACCTGTGGAGTATTGACATCTCAGTAATGGCTCATCACAAACAAAGACGACGAGAACAAAAGAGTCCATACAGCTGTCTGTACCTGGCAGTGGTTTTGGTGGAGGGAGCTTGGGATTGCTGCTGGGTGTGTGGACGCTGCAGATTTTGATGAAACCCGCCATCAGCATAATCAGAGCGATACCCATCAACAGCACAGCCCACCAATAAGCCTGGATAGCACAAAATATATGACAAGATATTCAAAAACCACAACAGTTGATTGTATCTATGCATTTTTGTTCATTTCTTTTGCACATTTACTGTATTATTAGCTGCAGTGGAAAATTGTTGCATATACTCTTGTGGGGAGACACTCACCACTATCCACTCTGCAATATTTTCATAGAGCTCTGGATTGAATATGGCTTTCTTCAACCTTGCCAAAGGCCCGTCAGCATCAACCGGGCGACACCTCATGAACACATCACAGTATCCCTTAAAGTCATTGCAAGGCGAGCCAGGCTGAAGAGTTGTCACCTTCTTATTAAAGAAAGCGGCCCATTTTTCTGAACTTGTGCTACTGCAGGTGCTTGGGTCCGCTGTTGGAAAAAAAAAAACAAAGTAATATCTTAAAATATTAATCTCCTCAATTATTTTGAAGAGAACAAAACAAACAAACACCAGAATCTAAAAAGCTGCTCGGGCAAAAGTAATTCAAAGTAATTTGTAAAGGCCTGGAGGGAGCCAGCAAATACAACGATGAAGAGTAATTTTGAATGATTGCAACCCAATGTGTTCGATGGTTTGATTTTTTGTGTTTCATTCACTTCTTTTTCTATATCAGCTTCTGACTAATATACGCTATGTATGATAAGCTCCCACCTGTACTGTCACAACACTGATCTAGAAAACATTTACATCTCAGTCATGAAGAAACAGAAAGAAAATGAATAACCACCCAGACATAGCAATGACGTGTACAACTCCAATCCCAAAAACATTGGAACTGATGAGGCATTCACAATATTCCACAGAGGAACAGCATTCTTAAATTGTTTCATATCCTGCTGGCAGAGTTTTTTGCAAACTGGCCAACATCTACTTTTGAGAGACTGCCTCTCTTTGATGCTGTTTTATAGCCAATCATGTCCCCGACAATTAACCATACACGTTGTTTGTCCAAACTTTTTTGATGTGATGTACCACCAAACTCTAAAGGTGTTGATATTTTACCACTCACATTTCTCCATGCAGCATAAATGGCACAGCTCAGCTGCCTCATCCTTGCCACTTTCGCTGGCACAGGTACATACTCCCAGACCATACTTCTCACAAATGGAACCAGAACAGACCTGTTTAAAAACAAGCAGGCAATGTAAAGGAAAAAATTAAAATAAAAAAAAAAAAGCACAAACTCCACAAACCAAACTTCAGATAGCTAGAGGGTTATACATATTACCATACCCCATTGAGGCAAACTTGTGTTTCTGAGTGGCAAGAAGTTAGGTTTTCCTTTGGTTCTGAAGCTGGGCACAGAGCAGTGAGCCCATTGCATTGTCCTTCAAGAGCACATTCAGACTCTTTCCTGCATCTTTCACTGGAGACCTTGAAAGTACATCCAGCGTTGCAACATGGGCCTTGGCTGGGACTGTGAAAAGAAAAAGGGCAAGCATGCAATTAAAAGCAGAAGAAGAAAGAATCAAAAAGAAGTTAAAAAAAAAGAATTCCAACAACAGATATGGTTTATTCGTGAGGGTCTCTTCACGTATTGCACATAATCTGACCTGCATAATTTGCCGGGTTTCAGTTTGCACTTTTTGCCCTCCTCTTCGTTGGCGTTGTGACAACATTCGTCTTTACACTGATCGATGTAGCCGCAATCACACTCCTCTCCCTCTTCAACAAGTCCATTACCACAGATAGGCTGGCCTGACTCTGTACACACACACACACACCACATTTAAAACTGAATTTCAATAGCTTACACACATAAAGGGGTTATGAATATGCTCATATAAAAGAGTTTACCAACAAAACAGTCGTCTCTCTTCTTCTTCAGAACGGCACTTATGTTGCGCATGCTGCAGATAGAAAACTTGTTGTTGTTGGCTTTGTCTCCTGATGTGGCTCTGGCATACATGATGTAGTTTCCCTTCTCCTTTTCGCTTTGCACCTTAGACTCTCCTGGACTGCATGAGACCCCAGAGTCATGCTGCAAAACAATATGCGATTACAGGTGAGCAGGCAAACCGCTTTTACAGCAGGCTCTGTATAAACACAAGGCATAATTTTGAAAGTAAAAGATTACCAACTGGGGACAATTTTGTTATACAGTACTCACAGGAGAGCCAAAGTTGTGTCCAACTTCATGAGCAAAGGTTATGTGTGACACCTTGGGAGGAACGTGAGAGGCATAGTTCTGCACAGTGATGATACCAGTATTGAGAGACTTCTTCTTCCCATCGGAGTAAAGCTTGTTCTTTTCACAGATGCCCCCTGAGCTTCCTGTGGCAGGGTTATAAAAAGATTCCATGAAAATGAATATCATTTCAACTATGATGAACCATCTTAACATTCCTGTGATGTAACCTGGTTGTGTAAAAGAAAACAGAGATACATACATACATACACATACCGTGTGAAGTTTGTTGCCTTTTAGTACTTAGTACTGAATCATTTAACATACAGATGCAGAAGGGAAAACATACACACACACACATACACAGACAAAAAAAGCTTAATGCATGAAGACAACACCCCCTTTTGGATGAAAACCCATGCTGTGAAACTAATGGTAAAAAAGTAGAATTAAACTGAAAAGTTGCATTGTGCTTTACTTAAAAAATCCGTTCTGCATTTATGTTTACTTCCTCAAAAAGGACAAGGACAGTAAAAGGATATATTTGTTGTTTCGGATTATCGGCAAAGCAGATGATGTATAGGTTTGTTACCATATCGTCATCACAGGTAAGTCAAGAAAGCAATTGATCATGATGTTAAAATCCACCTGGTGGGATCGTTCATCCACTCTGACAGAGAAAAATTTTGTGGATAATAATCCATACCAATAAAGCAAAGTTTTTACTATACATTAAGCCAGAGAGCGTAACTTGGCCATGACAGTAAATAATTGTTTACCTGGCAGACCAGATGATTGGGCCACCAACTTGCTACAAAGCAACACTGTAATCTTATTTAACAACTTTACATAAAAAAAAACACCTCAAAATTTAGAATTTGATGAGTTGTTTTCATCCAAAATGGGGCGGAGACTTTGTGCAAAGTACCTAGATCCATTGATCTCACCAACTGAAAAAAAAATACACACAGCTTCAACCACAATCTCACTCAACAAAACTCATATCTGAAGTGTTGCTACTTTCGCCATGATCAATATCCAATTATGATGCAGCAGCAACATGAAAACATGAGACCAAATATGACTAGCAATAAATGATCTGACTGTTTGTGTAAGTGAGATGAGCATAGCTGCAGATTTTACGACTCATATTTTTCAGTTTGTATACTGCATGTACTGTGTTTGCAGTATACAAACTGCATATGCCGTATCTTCTAAATAATGGGATGGTTCTAAACGTATATATATGTGTATATATTTAAGTTAATAAAAGTTTATTTGTTGATAAATGTTTTTGCTGTTATACAATTAGCTGTGGATGGAAATATACTGAGGAAAATGTTTAAATCGTATTCTAATAATTTACCCATGATATTATGAATTTTTGTAAACAAAATAAACAAAAGACCATTCACGTCAGTGTTCTTTTATAATTTCCCTGATGCTTTGTTGCAGTGGCTGTGCCAGTAATTGTCTCAGGTCTGTGGTTAAAGTACAACTAGTTACAACATCCAGGTGCAGCAGCAGAAACTACACACTCCAACTTTTGTTCAGTGAGTTACATTGACAATAATGGGTTTTAGAGCATAGCAAAAAAGGAACAAAAAAAAAAACAACAAATAAAACCGGCCTTGACAAAAATGATGGGACCCTCAATTTAATATTTTGTTGCACAATCTTTTGAGCAAATTACAAAATCAAGTAATTTTTCTCATTCTCAATGTGATTTCTGACAGAGTATGTTTAACCCAGAGTAGGCAGTCATGTTTTGTCTTTTTAAGATTATTGTAGCAGTTGTTTTTAGCTGTGTCATTATCCTGTTGGAGGACCTGCAACTAAGACCACGCTTTCTGACACAAGGTAGGACATCTTGCTTCAAAGAGCCTAAATAAATAGTCTTGAGATTGTACACTGCCCAGATTCAAGACACCCTTTGCCAGAAACAGCAAAGGAGCGCCAGATCAAAATCAAGTCTCCTCCACATTTCACATTAGGTACATTGTTCTTTTCTTTGAACGTTTTGGTTTTTGCGTCGGTGAACACTGAATGGCTTGCCAGAAAGCTCCAGTTTTGTTTCATCTGTCCAAAGAACATTCTCAGAAAGGTTTTTGTGGCTAGTCAATATACCCAGAACATTTTGACAAATTCTAGCCTTTTTTCTCTTTTTTATTCTTTTATAATTACCTTTTGACAGTGGAGTCCTCCTCGCATGTCCACTTTGGCTCAAATAGTGATGGATGATGGGATCTGACACTGATTTACCTAGACCTTAGAGTTCACCTCGAAGCTTTTTGGAAGTTGTTCTTCCAATTGTAATGATGCACAACATGCAAACTCCTGTGCCACACCTTAAGTCCTGTCTGTAACTTGTACTTTTTATTGCCCTCTACAATTGGATTTAATGAATAACAGAGCATAACAGAAGCTGTTAGAAGGGCTCTGTTACTCTTTTGCGACCATCCTGGACCTGATCCCAATGCATTTCAGAGCCTGTTCAACTTTAGAACCTTTTAAACAACCAATTTGTTTTTTCCAACTTGACACAAAGCCATCACATAGCCACAGCACAAAGAGTACAAAGGGAGTAAAATCTCTTTCAACACCACTTGTACTGCATGTTCTGCAGAGCAATTTCTCTAGAGGACCCGAGTGCACAGGACCATATTGCTGCAAACTGTGGCCCACATTTGTGAACACTATTTGCAACACTAACCACATTAATAAATGCCAGTGCATTGACCAGTGCGTTTATAAATGCTTTTTTGAACTAACAATGCGTGAGTTTGATGCATACCTGAGGGAGCCCCAACCCAAGCCAAGCCAAGCACACCATCATCAAAGTCCCTGTCAGTGAAGACGTAGGCCAGGCAGTAGTCGTCGTGGTTCTGTTCGGAGTTGAGCTCCAAGAATTTCTCCACTCCGATATTGGAGAAACGAAAAGGATTGGTCGTGTCCCTTATATCCTCAGTAGTATTAATCTAGAAGAACAAGAGCCAAGCCATTACAGGGGAAGTGAGGGAGAGAAATTAATTACCTCTCAAAAGCATTATCAGGTAAATTATTTTTTTTCTAAAGGCTTATAAAGTGACTCAGCACCACAATGCATATGTTCAAACATAAAACAGCAACGGAATCTATCATACCATACACTCTGAAACATTCAACTCACCTTGATCCGTTTAACCATGAAGCTGATGTTTCGTATGCCCACAAAGTCTGTGGTCTGATATATGGAGTCAATAGCCTTCACATGACTGGAGATCTGTGAGAAAATATGATATATATGAGTCATCTAAAGAAGTGGATAAAATAGCACATCATGTTGACATGCTTATTTCCAGAGAATCCTTTTCTCTACTAAGAGATCCGTTGATGACCGATTAAAGGGGATTTTAAGGAATTCTACATAGTTAGACCCAAAGTAAACTATGAGACCCACATATTAGCCTCACCCAAAAATATGACTGTTATACAATGCTGAACTTATTGATTTGATTAATCAAGAATATTCATTTCCCCATTCAACACAAATTCTTTGAAAGTGTGATGAACGGCCTTTAACTAGTTACATTTTACTTTCATAAATGGAAGATACGTTTTACAACTGGACAAAGCGGTAACGGGCGCAATGCATTTGGCTTTTTCCAAGGCATTATATTTTACAGAATTTATGATTTATGATTTTCTGAAGAGTTGTTATGAAGCCTCTTTCCTCATTCTGAGTGCCACCATGTTGCCTGGGAAGGCAACAGCAACACGCCCATCACATATTAAAGCTAGTTGTATATTAAATGCTAGTAGTTACCAGAGCCTTCAGCCCATCCCCTACGAAATAGCTGCAGAGCTGCCGGCGGACATTTACAGTAGAACATCCTGTTTCACATGACGATTTGGTGGCATAATCAAAAATTATCACCATGTTTAGAAGACACTGGATTAGCATAAACTGCCAATTACTTCACTTAGCTTGGAGCATAATGATTATTGATGAGGAAGTCATAATAACTAGCCATTGGCTGAGCCAAGTGTCAATTAAAAGGCATATAACAAATAAATGTATTGCTTTATATAAATTCCCCTAATATGGTACATAAAAATTCACTCCCTTAAACAATAGAGACCAAAACAGTTTTTATAACCTGGCTGTAAATATGTTGTTTTTTCTGCTGTAAAGTTGGACATTTTAACATTGGAGTCAGTGGAGATGGACTTGATTTTGCAGCCAGGCTCCAACAGCCAGTCGAGGAACTGCAGTTTTTCTTAAGACTCAACCCAGAGTTTAGATGGTTACCACTTGTCCAACACCTCTTGTTGCTTATTTATGAACTAAAATGTAAACTTGCTTATAACATCACCCTCTAGTGGTTGATTAGTGTCATATTTCAATAATTATTTTTTCACTATTTATCACTTTGAACGTAAACTCCATTGCACACTACCTCAAATAGCCCAAGTCTGCTGCTGACTGTTGTTTATTGATGTCTTTTCTTCACTTACCGGTATGTTAATTTCATTTAAGTTTTTTTACTATATTTTATGACTTATTTTATTATGTCATTGGCCTGGCACCAGGACCAGAGAAACAAATTTAATTCCACCTCTATCTGAAATGACAATAAAAACTCCTTGAACCCTTGAATATTTGGTTTAATGCTTGTATATGGCAGGAAGATTAAGTTTATGAAGTTCCGTGATGATCAGTGATGCACTTTGGCAGATGTTGACTGCTGAAATATGACCGGCCACAAGCAGCAATCTTGATGGCAAGCCAATTGACCCCTTGGGGTACTGTATGTCATCAACAACTCATAAAAACAACTAGACCAAATGTATCATTTTTATTTTTAGCAACTCTTGAAACCTTGACATGTGGCAACTGTAGTGCCCCCTACAGCACATCAGCTATTTCATTCTTCTACAGGCAAACACACTGAGTGGATATTGACAAATTGTGCAATGTATTTGTCTAATTACCTGGGCTATGACAGCCTCTCTGGTCACATAGTATTGAAAAAAGAGATGGTCAGTCTGGATGAAGAGCTGGCAGGTGTTTTTCTCTTTCCCCGCTGCCCTTTTCCTCCTCAGAATGACTGGACCATGGGAGCTCTCCTCTTCCAACACATCGTTCACTTCCTGCACAAAACAGAGATTGCTTGGGGTTAGTCCTGATTGATTGATATAGCAAGCTCTTGGGGGGGTTGCAAGAATGCCAGTGCTGTAATAAAAAGGTTGACAATTGCTTTAGCAATGGTAATGATCAGACATCAAACTGAAAGCATGTACACCAGTGCTTCAGGTATACACTTGGTTTTATTCTCAGTACATGGTGGGTTGGGAATGAAGGATCTTTTAATCCTGTGAGCCTTTTCCATCTGTGCGTCTAATTATGAGCACAGACAAGGGGGAGGGGTTTGGTTGAGATGTTGGCACTTACTTTGCCGGGCTCAGGAACTGAAGATTCCTGGTATTTCCTCATCTTCTCAAACACAGAGTGGTCAGCACAGCCGCCCTCTGAGCCATACTTATGAGGATAATCTGGCAGATAGAGAGGAGATCAGGGAATGACTGACGAGCTTACAGCAAGTGCATCATAGACTCGTGCAGCAAACTGAAGGAGGTTAAAGGTCCCATTTATGCTTTTTCTAACTTTCAAGGATTCACTTAAACTGGAACATACACAGTTTTCAGGCTAACTCAAATTTAAAGAGATGCATGATTGATTAAGCAGTAAGTAAACATTTTTAAAGAGAGCAGGCTCCCTAGTAAAAGGGGCATCTCTGTGCTGACAAAACGCACACAAACGTAACATGAGAATGCTTTTTTTCTATTTGTTTCTATGATAATAATACCCTAGCAAATGCTGCTTAAAACAAAAACACTGAAAAAAATAAATAAATGAAAAAAGGGAGACTGGTAACTGAAACAAGCATGAAAATCATGAGGTAGACTCAAAAACCAATAAAAAAATTTTAAAGAGCGCCCCCTCATCCTTTTGTATAATTTCACAAAACGCACACGTCTGGTTTTCATTTCTTTTCACTGTGCAATGTACAGCTGCAACACAAACATCCAAGTCCATTTTAGAACCGGAACACGTCTGGTCTGGTGCAGCGTCTGCTTTTTATTACAGAACACTAATGTTCAGAAGTGTGAATGCTCACAACTTTATTGTTATTGTAATACTTATCTATATTGCATTTGGTTTGAACGGCCCTTTACTCTGAATAAGATACAGTACAGTCACATAAACAGCATTTTTCTGCAGCCTTAGCAAGGTTCTCTTTGGTATAGTAAATACTGAAATTAATCTCCTTGTATCGTTAAAGTCTTAAGTCACATTTTGTAAACATCTACTGTATATATTGAAATCACACCAATAAATCTTTTCCTGCAAAAAACCCTGAAGCCTGCTGTCCAATACATCAAACTAAGTTTATTAAACAACTTTGTTTACTACTTACACTTCAGCCTTAAATTTCAGCCAATTACACAAATGAATATAATATTTTCTTTTTTTATTCTAGTAAGAAAATTTCAGGCAGAATTTTTAGGAATGGTATAAAAATGTATTTTAACAATTTCCTCTTCTTTAGCCAATGAATATGTAGAAAAAGGTATCATGAAAGAAGCCTATTAGAGCCACTTACATTTATAGTAAATTAATAATTGTTACAAGCTACACTGTACAGATAATTATAATTAAATCAATGAATCTCCCTTTGGGGATTAATAAAGTATTTTTGATTTGAGCTGAACTGAATTTGAATTTACAGAGCCTGTCCAATGCTGGATTTTTTTCCCAAAGGTGGATTGAGGAGGTAAAAATAGTGTTAGATTTATTTCTGAACAAACTATGTGATAACACCACTGCTGAAGTATTTTTATGCATGATGATGCATATATCCATGAGAGGCACATATCTGCTGAGTTATTCACCAATCTATACAGCCTCAGATGTTAAAACATTTCATTTATATCTGTGCAAATTCTTTAACACTGCCTTGTACTAAAACAAGTATACTTACTGATGTCATCCTCATGGTAGATAACAGAGTGGAATTGTCCATTCTTGTCTTGAAGATACCTCTCTGAAGGTTCAACATAGTATGTTCCTTGGTGGGTTTTAATAAAACCCTCAAAGCGTCCATCAATCACAGAGCCATGGGTCAGTGTACCCTTTTCACCTGACAAACAAGAACAGGATGCAGACAATACATTACATACAGCAGTGCTCGTCTGCAAAACAATTTTTTATTTATTTTTTTTATTTTTTCGTTTATTTCGGCATGTTTATATAGACACATTTCATCTCCAGAACATTATACATTGCATACTCAGCACATGACGAAAAGGGTACGGGAGAAGCTGACGCTTATCAAAGTCCCGCCCCGTTCTATGTAAGATTCATGATCACATCAACAACAGAATTCAGTAAGATACATAGTTTACCACATAGCAATTTGTCTAATTTCATCCTTCACAGTCCAGATAGCATGTATGCTAATTAAAAAGAATAGTAGTAATAATAATAATAATAATAATAATAACAAATTTGTTATTTCAAAGCTAGAGATATTTCCCTTAAGTGTCTGAATATATTACAGCAATTTTTAAAATTTCCATTAATTAAACACAGTTTGAGTTATGAGGTATTTTTATGAGCAAAAATAAATCGTAATGATTACAAGCATACAATATGACTAATGATGAATTAAAGCTGAACATGCAAAATGTAAATCAAATTAAGTTGTTTAATTATCTAAACATTTCAGTGAATGACAAACACACACAAACACTCTATATTAGCAGAAACCTTGGCTGAAGTATTGGTATGATATTTATCCTCATAGATTTTTTAAGTGTTCTTAATATCAGGAAAATTAATAAAATACTTTTTAACCGAAAATGTTGTATGACCCCCTTTGCCCACTTTCTTTGACACTGAGGAATAGCCAATCTCGGTTTTTTTCCCCCTCATGTTTATATAAACTCTTCCAAACTCATGTAACAGGAAGCTAAGGAAGGCTACGTGGGTAGATGGAATGAAAGTAAAATTGATTCCTATTTAATCTAGACTGCAATTTACCAAAAGCTGTATTTTCATAAGCCGAATTTTCACTTTCATTATTAAGTTTTACACAAGTCACGGAAGTGGTGTAGCAGAGATTATACAAAGAGAAGTGAAGTAGCAGACTTCCTAAATGCTCAACAACACGATCATAAATGAAGCGCAGGCTTGTCCTTCTACTGTGCCTAAGAAGGGGTGTGACGGAGCTCTAGACTTACCATAAATTTCTCCACTGTAAATATGTGATGTATCAATGGGCACCTCATCCCCTGAAACCTCAATTATGAGATCTGGAGAAAAGAGAGATGTATCCCTCCTCATCCGCAAGTTAAAATATCTAAAAGAGAAGAATACGGCACAATGAGTTGCAGCATTACGCATCAAATTTCAAAAGCTGAAATGACACCGTCATACAAGGGCAATGTAAAACACCATCCTTACAATTCATGCACCAGAAAACTGACACAAAAGAAAGCAAAATCAAGTACTCATGTCATATTGTATATTGTAAGGATTCTTTTTGCTCTGTTGTGCTGGTTGGTTTTAAATGTTGATAAGTTCAGCAAGTTAGAACAACTATGTCAGGGGGAAACACGTGAACATTCCAACAAAGCCACAATACAATTTGTTTCTCAATTCCTCTAGTTGGTATATGAGTGATGTTAAAGGAAAAGAAAAAAAAGACAAGCATCACATGAGACCCACATGAGCCCCTGGCTTACGGAAACCTGCGGCCATTTAGAAAGAAGTTCAAAGGCGTAACGCCAAAGGAATCTTAAGCAACCACATGATTGCGCTCGACTGTATGAAGCCTCCTCAATATTACACAACTATCAGACTCATTTCTACGTCATACTGAGAGAGCCCTTTATGGACTGTTCCTTTGTGGTACAATACAGAAAAAGAAACAAAGTAAAGAACTGCTCTCTTCTTTTGATCCTTTTAAATAGATTTTTCATGTGTTCTTAATTTCCCCAACTTGTAAGAGATTATTGCTGATATCATCTTAAGGCATCATAAGAGATATTTGCTCAGACTTTCATTCCCTAAAATGACGAAGGATGATTCACGAGTGAGTGGTATTATCAGGAAATCCTATCCTCTACTAATTTACTTGTATGCTCAGGACCACAAAAAGATCAACAAGTAAACTATTACTTTTATAAACTTCAAAAAAGAAAAAATAACTTGTGTATAGGAGAAATATGAATATGGTAAAGACTTTAATAAGTACTATGTTTGAGAAACTGGCAGTGTTACCAAATCAACAACATTTCAAGGGTCAGATAGAGTCCAGGATTTCCCTGTCCAGGATGACTCTGACCTGTTCCAGCATTCAGATTTTCCAACATCACTCCACTCCAATTCCCCACCCTTTTTTATTTACACTTAAAGTCTATATTGCTTTTTTTTTGTTTTAAGTTAGCTGTGTAGTGTTTGTTTTTTTTTCTTTTTGCATTTTAAAATATAATTGAAAGGATCAAATGGCCTTAGAAATCATCAGTTTTTAGTCACTTAGCGGAGGGAAGTAAGACCTAAGTACAAACCAAGAAGAACTGGGACAGGAAATGAGTTAGGAAGCAAGATAATGTGCTAGAATATGAAACAAAGACTGCAAGGCCCGTCTAAACAATAAAATCTTCAACTCATCATCATTTCAATTAACCAATGCTGACGGCAACCCAGAAAACTTTCGGTCAACTCATAATGCCACCATGCTACACTGGTCCCAGCCAAAAACAAAGCTCGTCATTCACTTAGATATTTTATCAGCATTATGAGTAAGTTACAGAGCATTCAAAATGCAGCCAAGTCATCACCAGATAAATAACCTGTTTTTTCACCTGTTTCAAGTAAATTTTCACTTTTTTCCAGTGATGTGTCTTGAAATGAGATTTTTTTTACAAAAAATGAAACATTTTAACTAGAAATAAGACAAATATTCTTGTTAAGATTTTGAGTTTTTGCAGTGTGGTGACGTTTCTGTGGCATGTGACGTTCTGAAGCCTAAATGTCCGTTTCCCTCCGTTTACAAGCAAACGTGAAGACGGAGTTGTTGGTTTTTTTTTGCCCAGAGTTTTCATAAATTATCGTTTTTGGTGACTTTGAGCTTCGTTTTCGTGTAAACGAACGGCCAAAACGCATGAAAACGCCACCGTTTTTGCCACGTGTAACCATGCTTAATAAGTAGATCAGTGTAAAATAAGATAAATAAACACATAAAAAGCTGTTTATCTAAAAAGAAAAAAAAAAAGGAACTAAAAAAAAGCAGATGTTTCTTCAAATGGTTGCAACCTTATGTGTACCAAATGTTTCTCTTTAATATTTTACAAAAGAGAGAATACAACCACACAAATTAGGTCTCTTCTTGAGATTAAGACCTGTAACTTATACCAGTACCATACTAGCTAAGTCTTCACTGCTTCTTTTACCGCTTTCTTTTTTTTGCACTTTTCTTTGTAAAGAATCCCTCCACAGAGACCCTGTGCCAACATCTATCCTGTAGTGCTCAACTGTCCTGCTCTGGACTTTCACAGAGGGATTGTGTCTGTCTTTATTTGCATTCACTAGTTAATGAATTCAATGAGGAAATAAGATACAACCTTTATAGCCACTGGCTTCTATCTGTCCATCTTAAGGCTAACTTTTTAAATAGCGATTTCATAAACAAATACATTATGTCTATCATACAATAATGATGTCTCACAATGTAATGAAAACTTGAGATTATTTTGACTCATACAGGTGCCTTTTTGTTGTTTTAGAGACTGCACTTTTTAAAGTATTTGCCTTCACTATAAATCTAAACTTAAATCAACCACAAAACTTACATCACAGAAAATTTAAATAACAAAATGAATTGTTATTGTACTATATAATGAGTAATTATTTGACAGATCCATTACTTATCCCCCTGCCGTCTTTAATGATTCAGTGCATGCTCACTGAATGGACTTGTGTGATATGTTTAAATCTCCTGTGCTCCACTAGGAAAAGCTAAATTACTCGCAAACTGGCCCTATTTTCTTTGCTGCAATGTGCAAAATAGACAGTTTCAGAACAGATGCATCAGCAATTATAATTATGTATAGAATTACTTTTACAGTTTTGTTTTTGTTCAATGAGAATCTAAATTAGATTTTTTTCTAGCTACTTACAAAAGGTATGTAATTTTGTAGCTGTCAAATAAAACAATTTCGTAACTTGAAACAACATTCAGAATTACATAAATTGAGACATCCATGAACCCATGACAACCAACTAGACAATTCTACAATTAATACTGAATTTTGAGCATTGATACTGCACTGGAGAGTACTCAGTACATGTGATTCGGACCACCCTCATACTTCAGTTCAATTTTGATCTAACCTACAGACCTGTAAAGTTTTGCTTTAATAATTAAACAGCTGCAGTGTTATGTTCATAAAATGTATTCACAGACAGATAAACACCAGCATATGTCCTCAAAATGGCCTTTATGGTAGATTATGTTACAGTTTATGCTCTCAGTACCCCACTTAAGCACACGCACACGCACACACACACGTTATCCCACTGAAGCTAGGTAATATAGAATGGAAAATGTGTTAAAACGGAATGAAAACAATTTGTCATATAAGCTTGACCATAGAGGCAGCAGTAATTGTCTCTCTAAGGTAAACAGTGACAGGAAACAGGACAAAAACACAGGAACATAACACCCTTGATAAGGCATTGCAATCTACAACCAACAGGTTTGGTTAGCGGGAAAAACACACACACACACAGCTGCTGAGCTAAATTTATTGCTCCACGCTTTAGCTTAAGAAATTAGTGACACAAAAAGGGATGGATAAAAAGGCACAGAGGAACATAGTAAGAAAGTACAATGAGAACTGAAAAAAACAAGCTTAATTGTGGCAGACATTAAATTTGTATACGTATTGAAGACATCTGAGAGAATGTCTGTTTGTTTGTGAGATAAGACAAGCCACCTCCATAAAAACCTTAAGAAAATGTTAAACCTCACCCCGACTAGTTGAAGCATCTATGTAGTTTAAATAATAAAAATCATAAAAATATTTAACCAGTGTCACCAAAACAATGCAACATCCACATTAACAATCTTATTGTTGGATGTCATGTAAGGAAATTTCACTTAAACAAGTCATGCACCACGTTATTGCCGTCTGAATAGGAATTTACATATGTGCCATCTATTCATAGACAGACCTTTGCATAATATAGTTTAATTTCATATTTAAGAGTTCACATGTACTCTGAGGAAGACAAGAATTACTTAACAGTTTGTTTCCCATAACCAATGTACAGACTCTCCATGCGCATAGCAAAATGAATGAAGAAAAATAAAGCCAAAATATAAAACTATGGTTGCAAAAAGAAAGGCAACATACTAAATGTATTCATCTAATTTGGGGATTAAAGGAGTCTTCTATTAGGCCTACCTATGCTTCCTCCCGTATGATGGAAGAAATTTGGTAATCAGGCCAATTGTACTCTTTTTTTTACCCTGTACTCCTACTATCCATAACAAGATCAGTCCCCAGAGTGGGTGCATCTGCACAGCTTTGTCCCACCTTGGTTAGACTCGGCACTAAGACAGAATTACATTTTTGCCAATTTGCACACTGCTCTCCCAAACACTGCTGAGAAAGCACCCTGGAGGAGGCAATGGCCTCACTCCTGAGGAAGGGAGGCTGAATAATGATATCACAGTCAGGACCACAGGGGAGATTTTTATTTTCCTAAGGAATTGCCCTCCCCCTACAAACAAGCATGATATAATACCTACTTACTTCCAAATAATACTTCCAAATAATATTGTTTGAGGAATCCCCATGTATTTATTCAAACTATTACTATTTATCTATATTGCATTAAAGTAAAATATTCTGCAGCCCAATCTGTCGTTTACAGTCGCATATGTGACAAATGGGATACCAAGTCATTTTTAACAGACTGATTGTAGCAACTATTGCTTCTGTCTTTCCCCACTGATATACAGGTATTGTTTTAGCACACACCAGAAAGCTCTAGAAACTGCCAAAAAGTCTGCTATTATGATCATTTTGTCAAGGGCTGATGATTAGCAACACTTGGTTATGACCTACATAACTTAAATTGTATGGAAGCAGTAAAGGGGGGTTTGGTATTGCCCACATAATGTTTTTTTTTTTTTTTGGAGGGGGGCATAATTTTTGTTAAAAGGTACATTATGTAACCATATCACTCTAGAATAAAGATGTGAATTGATAAGATTTAAATCAATACCGACACCATTGCTGATTCTGCTTATCAGTTAAATTCTTTATTGACTCCCTTATAAATTCCAGACCAAGTTACAATGAGGAAACAAGTACACCTACACAGGTTGTTAGCCTCAACACAACTACTTTTTTTGGCTCTAGCTCTAAAATATAAAAAAAAGAACACTGCCAACAGGAATAATGTAAAATTCTTGCACCAATATCTCCACTTCAACTGCAATGCAGTGTAACAACTGTGAGCCTGTGACTCCTTGCTTGCATGTCAAAAGAAATGTCAACTTATGTCATGTGTGTTCTTGTGGATTTCCCATGTACATTTTCCGCATTGATAAGGTAACTGATAAGTCTAGAGAGGTAAAGGCATTCAAATTCGTCATGAATTTGGAACCGGGTCTTGGTTCTTATCTCTACTCGACACCAAATGGAGGTAGCATATCATAAGAAAGATCTTGTATCAGTCCCTGGCATAAGATACAACAAAGAGCACGGTAACCACTCCCCACTATCCCTACAATACTCTCACCAAACTGACATGCGAGTACAATGCACCCTCGGCCAGGGTAACTTCCTTTTCTTGAATAATAAGAGTAAGAAGGTACTGGGAAAAAGTAGTATTTATTACATAGCTTGCTGATGTATCTCCATGTTATCAGCACATTAGCTGATAACAGTGGCTCTTTCATCAACAAACCAGGTCTGCATCTTTAAAATAGTGCCAAAATTGTCAACCTTTTTTGGACTTATTTACATCACTTTTTGTTTATTTTCAGATATGTTAAACCATAATTCTGTTTTACTTGCATACATACTCTAATCAATACAAAGTAACAAAAAAAATTATTCAGCTGATACTAATCTGAACATTTCAACAGTGTTGAAATATTGAAATAAAATATTTGCTTACAAAACAGGGGTAGCACCTCTCGGAGCCAGACAATGTGGTCTTGACTAGAATAAATTGTGAAACGCATATGTACATGAAAAAACTATCGGAATTCATGAATAGATGGAAACTTATCATGGGGAATGATGAATGCGATGTAATTACACCCTGAGAGAATGTGGCTAGTCTCGTCTTTTCAGAGCCTTAAATTACCACAGTGTTCTCACTATTACCCCCACGGTAATGCTGCGTCATTGTGCCTCTCTACATCTGCAAACCAACTCGACAAAAATCTGTCAGCTTCACCAAATATCTTAAACTAATTATATGTCACAAATTATATGTTCGAAATGTATTTTAAGTTGTAAACAAACTGATGCATTTTTAACAAGCCAACCTATTGTTTGAAAAGTCTGTTGAAAAATGTGATCATTTTCACTGGAATATGACTTCTCTCACAGAGTGATATACGTCTGCTTGGCATCTACTATGAGGTAATGCAGTCTCAATAAAATCACAAGTTTTCTTTATTCACTAAGTGAAGTCAATTATTTTAAATACTTTTTTTGTTAATATTTGCAAAGCAGCTACATAGTGGGGCTCACATACCTTTTACAGACTTAAAGTGAGATCGTCAAATTAAAAGCCAATGATACTTTTGTCGACAAATAATTATCATCATGGTTTTCATTACAATGCCAAATCCATGCTTATAAATAAGGGAAACCAATTTCCCCGACAAAGAAGTTAACTAAATCTACATGTACTATTTTTTTTAACAATAATAGGCTGAGATGAAATCCAATCAGAACTAATTTAGTCATTTGGAAAAGCAGAATGTGTTGGGCAGCAATCCATTTATCTATCCATTATCTACACCTATTTATTCCTATTTGGGGTCACGGGGTGTGCTGGAGCCGACCCCAGCTCTCTATGGGTGAAAGGCGAGGGTACACTGGACAGTCCATCGCAGAGGAAGAGATCCAATCAGAACAAAGTTCCTTGTAAGATAAATAGAACATATGCACCCAATGGGAGACAGAATAATTGGCTGTTAAACACTAACGAAAACTTAAGTGGCACAGTATCAACGTCTGGAAGAGAAGAGTGTAGTAGTAAGGCTGTTGGGATGCTGTAAAAATACAAAGAGGATAGAGGGAAGCAGACGCATGGACATTTTTGATGATTGATATATCAGGAAAACAAGACGCTTTGTCAACCGAGTGAGGTAACTACCACAGATAAAAACAACAAACAAATGGATGTTTGTTAGTGGCCTATTACTGAAATTCATGCAAAGGTAAGCAAGCTAAAGGTAACATTTTATCATGAGCTACTGGTGTTGTTTTTTTTCCTGACCTGCCAACTAAACACCACTGATGTCATGAGTCATTGTCACGTCTTTACTAAACAATGGTGATGTTGATTAGAGAAGTGAGTGACCCACTGAACTGGAAATATAAAATAGGGTACAAAGCCCCAACAGAGGACCTACACAAGCAGCATGAGACAGCAGATCAGAAAGTAGAAAGAACTTGATGTTAAGCTACATGTGATATGAAAAGAACCCTTCACAATCTACTCTGTTACAGCAGTTCTACAATCTATTATTATTCTTTATTAAGATGCTCCTGAAAAAAATGTCAACCTTAATACCATTCTTTAACGAGTTAATAAATGTTAAATGTAATTTAAAACTAAGTTAACATTTGATATCAACGTTAAAACTGGTAAGAGCTTCTTGTGAATCTAATACAGCATTTGTTATCTCAACCATAGCTTTTGCATTTTTTACCATTCCCCAAATAGCAACTCGTCAAACAATGTGCAAAATATTTAATTTGTCGTTGTTAATCTAGTAAAACATTAGATGGAGGTAGTACTGGGCAAATGGTGGACCAAATCATATGGATCATACAAATTCTTTAAGTTTAACATTTGATTTTATGCTGTTTCTCTGCACAAATACCAGCATCAGATAATAATTTATTGAAATAAATAAAGAAAATAAATAAATTAGACTGGGTGTGTGCATTTAAACTTAACTTACCTTCCATGAGCATGAAATTCCAGCTGCACAGACCTGTCATGAGGAGAGAGAGCCCTTTTGGCTCTTTGGTGACTTTTGTGCAGGACTTCTGTGTCATACGATAAACCTTCATAATGACGAATATATTTGTTCAAAGGGATCCCAAACTGACCTGAAAGAGAGTTCAATGACACATTAATCATCATTTGTTGAATATATTTTGCTGCATTTCATTAGCCTTTCCTGATATTTCACTTGGACACTCACAAAACTGAGCAAAACCTTTTCAGAATATTATAACAGTAATCACTATATTTAGAAACATTTTTTCTGAGTGAAGTTGATGGAAATCTATGCGAGTTATCAGTGTGATAATGAGCAAGTATACTCAATACCAGTAAGATGAAACTGAACCCAATACATGCAATGAAGTCTGTAATCAATTTTATGATTTTACCCCGACCTTGTCCAACTATGACCATTCAAAATGTCATAATGGGGAGGCCTCTGGTGCCATGTTAGTAAAACAGGGAGGAATCTCTATAACAGGAACTAGTTATAGTACACAGCCATTCACTTCACATGCATAACAAGCTTATTCAGCTTACTTCCACGGCCCCACGGAGGTAATCCACCCAGCTTTCATACAAACCATGTTCTTTGTTCTTTAAACAAAGACAAAGAAAGTCCTCAGTTTTTAAGCAAAAGTCAGGAGCATATGTCCCTGAGATTCTCTTTTAGTGATGGAAACCAAGTGATCGAAACTGTTGAAGATGATTCAAAAGATAATATACATTGCAAAGGAACACTAAAGGCCTAATAAACAAACAGGCAACCTGTATTTCACTAAAGAAAAGCCAAGTTGATCTTAAAAAAACAGTTAAAAAAAAAAAGTTTAAATCAAACATGAAATTAAATGAATTAGCTTTATTTACAGAAGCTGAGCTCTGTGCTTTTGTAATAAAGGACCCGGAAATGATACAACTGAGACGTTTTGTACACCCCCCACCACCCAATACTGTACAACGTCCATGTGATGGGAGTTACTACTCTCCAAACTAGGAGAGGCCGTAGCAGGCTAGCAGCAACATGTTCATGACTGCACAAAAATGTTTAAACAAGCTCTATATGCCTTCTTCAAAAAGGAAAATAATGACAGAAAACTAAATTAAAGCAATAACAAGCCAGAGAAAAGAAAAGTTGGGCTTTGACAACAGAGAGCGAGGCTGTAATTAATCAGGGAATATGTTGATTTTGTACAAAAACAACCTATTCCCAAGAAGTGTGTTCTCAGGAGAATGTGAAAAACTATGACAACATAAAGCTGAATTGTTACCAGTCAATTACTTTGAATAAGAGCTTGACTGTTATTTCCAAGATATTTCAACATTTTTTCTCTAATTCTAGCAAAAAGAAAATACATTTAAAAAGAAGAAGAAAAAACAAGACTTGGAAGTGAATATCTCCTTCGCAATTACATTACTTTTACATGTAAACAGACATCATAGTTGTAATGGACGCTGAAGGGAACAAAACACATATTTTAAAGTAGTATACATAATTTTCTGAAAGAAATCAATGATAAAGAACAGTCAATAACAGCAGGCTAGTTGAAATAATGAAATGCTGACATTCTGCATTTCTGCACTACCAAAGTGTGAGGTTTTGACTAAAATCATCCCACTCACACCTCCAACTGGTGATGTCTATTCAAAAGCAAACATGTTGAACTGCAATATGTTTCAGTCTCAAGTGCGGTCATTGAAGTCGAACTGCTGACAGAGAAGAAACTGCTGACATGAACCGGGGAAGTGGTAACAGCAGGGGTCACAGCTCATCTGAGCCTTGCATTGCTGGGTGATGGTAGCTTTCATAACACAGGATTGTCTTTCATACTATGCAAAATATATTGCAAGATGAATCTGTGTTACTTTTGTGTATACAGCCCCATGAACCAAGAGGAAGCTGAAAATATATTACTGCACTATTGTTTTTTTGTGTCACACAGAATTCTGGTACACACAAGACTCAAAACTCAAAATCATACGTGTACAAAGAGACTTAAAGATAAGCACTGTGAAGCAAATCTGAATCATACCATGGAATTCTTTAGACATGTTCAATTACACAACATGCAGATTTACAGCAAATGTGTCAACAGGATGATGTCAGCATACTGTACACAACATAAGTGTGAAAACGCTCCTTTGGAAAGCGATCAAAGGGTTAGGAAATGCTTTACAGCCGCTACAAAGGGATTGACAATGTAGCAATAACCCTACCAATAAACAGGTGCCAATATTTATGACAAGGAAGCAAAAAAAAAAAGCTCCATGTGGTTCTCCTGCTCACTCTGGACTGACTTATGACACCAAGTTTCGAATTGAGATTGAGATAGGTATCAGATAGTATATGAATCAAAAGGGATGGATTCATTGTTTAATAACTTATGACTACACAACTTTGCTATGAAGACACTGCTTGACCAAACTTGCATGTACCACAGCTACTCAACAATTAGGAATTCACAAGAATCAAATAACTGTATAATCACGATTATTTTATGTGATTGTTTTATAATCAGGAAACTCTTCCACCTGTTTCCAAATAGTTCGCCTAAGCTATTTCGATTTGTTTTCATTGGCTGATTTACTATAATTAAAAGTACTGAAATGACAGGAAACGTCATTACAAGTCAGTAGTAGAAACAGATACATTTCGAAACTTTGCTCAAACAGTCGAATAGCTGTCAAATAAAGCAGCAGTTGAGCATATAACATAGCAGGCTTATCATTTTAGCTAAACTCGAGAATCAAAAACCACATTGAGACTGTGTTTGTTGTGATAAACTGGTTTGTTTTAGTTTATAGGCGTTAAAGCGGTCAGGCTGCTGCTGCCCCTGTAACTGTCTGAAAACACACACAACATTTAACCAGTATTTCTCATATATGATAAATTAACCCAAAACAATAGATAATCCCGGGTCCAGGTCTGTGAAATAGTTAAATGTTGGCACAAATACACTCCAGTTGCCATTAGCCACCTAGCTACGACTGCATGATCCGATTAGTGCTATCACTTTCTGTCTCTCCGTGTCCGTGGATGAAAACTTACCTGCGATACATAGTAGGAAGCAGGACGTGACAATTACGTTGAAAATTATCATATCGAAATCCCCCTACAACCCCGTTAAAGTAGCTCGGGGAGCCTGCTGCCTGCTGGTGTTGTCGTTTATCTTTCACTCGGAGCTGCAGTCGTCCTTCCTAGTTAAGCCTGAATTATGGTTCCGCGTTACATCGACGCAGAGCCTACGCCGTAGGGTACGCGGCGACGCGCACCGCTCTGCGTTGGTGTAACGCGGAACCATAAATCATCACATCACAAATACACCGGCTCAGCCTGTCTCCTCTCACACACACACACACACACACACACACACACACACACACACACACACACACACACACACACACACACACACACACAAATACACACACACACACACACACACACACACACACACACACACACACACACACACACACACACACACACAGGTTCGCCTCCCTTCCGGTGTGTTTGGCCAAGAGTCTCAGAGAGCACGGACACACCCATCCAAGGCTGAGAGAAGTTTAAAAACAATGTATCTCCTCTCGAAACCATCAAAAATATAAAAATTTCACACAAAGCAAGAAAACCCCAGCGGAGGAAATGTCTGCTGACAGTTTGATAACAAGCACGGTCTATTTTTAATGTTGCATCAGTTTGAAAATTGTTTACTTCCGCAAACCACGACTTTCGGGTTTAAAGAGGTTTGTTGAACGAGAATATTTCTAGTTTTAGTAAGAAGGTTGTATAAAGAGAAACTGGAAACTGATGTTATTATGATTCAAATATGTTTATTGGTTTTCCAATTAAATTTACATTAGAACTTGGTACCCCAAACAAATAAAATAAGTGAAAATAAATGCAAAATAATGAAAATAACACCGCAGCACTACATACAAAAACAAATACAATGTATGCATATGGTATGGCATGTAAATACAATGTAATATATAAAATACATATCCAAAATGAAATGTAACAAAATAATCTATACACATACACACACACACATATATATATATATATATATATATATATATATATATATATATATATATATATATATATATATATATATATATATATATATATATATATATTCGTTCGTTAGTTCGTTTTTTATTTCGAACATGTATAAAAAAAACAAGAAGAAAAGATAAGATTATATGTCTGTATTTACTTTTTATATTATACCCTAATTTGTATAAATATATATCATTTTTACAAAAATAACCTGTTTAATACCAGATGTAAGCTCTATCATAAATATAATATAACTCTGATATAAATATAATATAACTATGATATAAATATAATATAACTATGATATAAATATAATACATATATCTAAGTATATAAACATCCAAAGACAACATGACAAAATAGCAGAACACACACAGCTGGTGATCTTTAAACACAGTCTTCACTTTTATACCTCAAATAAACTATGTCTTTGTATTTCTTCTTAAATTGTTTTATGTTTGTACATTCTTTTAACTCCAAATTCAAATCATTCCACAGTTTAATTCCACAAACTTAAAAAAAAATAAAATATATATATATATACATACATACACACATACACATACAGTATACACACATACATATATATATATATATATATATATATATATATATATATATATATATATATATATATATATATATATATATATATAGTCATATTTGGAAAGTCATATTTCTTGATAGCAGTGAACAAATAAAGCACATAGCTTTGAACTCAAGGACTAAATTGACAGCAATAGCAATCAATCAATCAATCTTTATTCATTATAGTGTCAAATCACAACAGAGGTCATGTCATGACTAGGGGTAGGACGAGACTAACGGGAAGAACCCTTAGTTAAAACCAGACTCGGGGTGGGCGCTACCTCTACTGGTTGGGTGGAGGGGGGAGAGAGAGCGAAAGAGAAAGAGAGACAGAGAGATAAGGACAAATAGGGACAATAATAACAAAATATCCTGACAAATACTCTAAATAGAAACATATTACAGACAACAGCAGTATTAGAGCTGGAGCTCATTTGTATTAGAGGTGACTCACTCATTATGAAACCATAAATAGTAGAGAATTGAGAAAAAAAAAGATGATCTATAGCTATGTGAAAATGACATGCATTACAGGTCTGAATAGATATGCATTGTCATATATGTGTATGTGCACAAGTATGTATGTATTGCCCTACTTCCTTGTCCGCAGCCAGCCAGCTTTACTCCTCACCAAATTCGCGACCTGCAAGAAACAGCAAACAGAACTTGTACTCAGTATCTGTATACTGACAAGTATATGTAGCCAAGTAGCCTTTTTGTGACGTTGTGACACCAAATGTATCTGTCATGAAGGATGACTTAAAAGTCTCAAAAGAGCCCTAAGGCCTACCTGCATAACTGCTCATTGAACTTAAAAGATATGCAGATGTTTGAAATTAAAATCATCAATATGAAAATCTTCAACCAGGAAATAATCAAGATAAAACCTTTTGTTTCAATCTCAGACTAAAACAAGCTGCATAATAAACTCACAAAGTCAAGACGAAGGTCTCAGATATGATGGATGACTCAAGCACCATAGAAGAACTTCTAGCAAGTCAGGAAAACCTGTTTGACAGGAGATGATGGTAGTAGAATAAAGATACACAATTGTCATTTTATCACACATATAGTATGTTTCTTCACATAAACCTTTAAACATACACATACTGCATTCCTCTCTGCTTTCTCTCTGGAGGAGATAAAGCAGGTCCTCAAAAGGGGACAGAGGGAAAACAACTCCTTAGGCTCTCATATACAGTATAGGGTGGTCAACCTTAAAGAGAAATGGAAACATTATTAAGTCTCTCATCATCACAAATCAAGTATGAATTCATATAACATTATAAGACATATTCAACAAATCAAAGACGTCTCAGTAGCCAAAAAGTGGTGAAGTGGAGGCATTAAGAGAGCAAATCCTCGAAAATGGACAGAGGGGGGAAAAACTCCTCAGGCTCTCACATGTCAAGTGGTCAACCTGAGAGGGACATGGATACATTATTAAGTCTTTAAAAATAAAAATAAAGACAATGTTTTTCCTCTGTCCTGCACCTAGAGTTACTTTTTTTTTTGGATGTGCGTTTCTTTTAAAACTTTTTAAAATGATTAATTATTCGGGGTCGGGCGGCTACACTTGTCAAATGTCACATGTCAAAATTTCTCTTCAAAATAAGACAGAAATGGTTGCCAAACTTTATAATATCTGTGTGTATCGCCTTGGGCAGTGTACTTCAGTTGTTCCAAGGCACTTCAAGAATACAACTCAACTCATTCTAGATTCATCCAATTCATACAAAGACAATTAAAAACGGAAGGGGGAAAGGAATAAACCAATAGATTGCTCCTAAACATTTCTCCCAAAAACAATTTCCTGTCTTGAACAAATACCAAGTGACTGTGTAAATAAAAAAAAATCCTTTAACAGGTAGAAATTGTGGTAATGTGCACTATGGACAAATTAATATTCAAGATCTTTCCGAAAGATACTGAGTAGTGTGCTCTGGATCAAAAAACAAAAAGGTCCCTCTGAACTCTCACCAGGAAGAGGTCCAAAGGCTGGAGACTGCAATGTATGGGGATTTGCCAGTGCCATTGGCAAAAGTAGTTCATGCTTCTGTGATGGTAGACTTAATGTAGAAAAACATATAGAGATTAGGTCAACACAACCTGCTTTTAAGACGACAACTTTCCAAGATAGATCCAAGGCTGTGTCTGGCTTTTTAGAGGCCTTTTCCAAGGGTCTTTTGGGGGGCCTCATTTTGTAAAACTCCACTGTGAAGGGGGCATTAAAACAAATATATGTGGGGATTACACCACATATGTGGTGATATTTGTGATTACACAAAGAAAACAGGCTTGAGTTGTGAATTCAGAGTTCAAATTGAAGTTGAGCCAAACAAAATAAACCTACCTAGTTAACATACATTTTGCTGACAATAGCCTGGCTAGCATGGCTTTGAAGAAAACAAATGAGGGGTAAAATTATAAGAGGTAAAGCAACATTTTTGCTGTTATAAAGTCACAAATATGTAAGAAAAAAAGAAAAACTAAAAAATTCCTGCTTTCATAAATCTACAAATTTGAATATTCAAATCTGCAATTCTGATGGCATAAATTTACAAATGTTTGATGAAATTCTGAAAGAAAAATTGATACAAAAACCCTGTCAGATCATAACACAGAAGGTGCATGTTTAAGGTGTAACTTAAATGCTTCACAGTAAAATACTTAAATACGCTTATCAAGTTGGCTTCAAAGGAAAACAGGTCATTTTAATTCATCCAAACACTGCTTATTGAGGCTTGCCTTGCAGCTTGGGAACCACCTAGTGGCTATGGGGGCTCTATGCACCCATATCGTGGAGTCCACAAACACCAGTTCTGGGGACATCCATGCATTTTTCGACAAGACAATGCAAATCCTTACAAAAGGCATAACTGAGGAAGAACATGCTATGGGTACTTGACTGGCTTGAATGCAGCCCTGACCCATCCTTAAAAGGAAATGTGTGAGGATTTTTTAAATGAAAAATATCATAATGTTGTCCCCATACTATTGGAAATGTGTTAATATATATTTGCAGGATAAGACAAAAATAAAATAAAATAAACCAGAATGCTTTATAAGTTAAACGAAAAGGAATGAAAACATAACAAAATGGTGTTAGGATTTTATGAAATTGTTAAAAGTATGAGGGTTTCTTTCTGTAAGATTGTACACTGATGGTTGCTCTCAGCGCAGAACCACCTCCTCTTTTTCTGACCAGACTGATTAGCTGAGGTCTTCTTTAGGTGAGGACGGTGAAGAGGAACAGATGTTTAAGATTGATGGGTCTCCTCCTGTTTTTCTCTGGGTTTTGGTTGTCGTAGATCTTTGCCGGGTCGGCACGTCGGATTTGATATAGACAACAGAAAAAATATGGTTGAAAGTGTGACATGTTTAAGTTTCTTTCACTGCAGTTGGCCTCCCAGATAAGGTTCAACAGATAAGGTTCAACATCTGATCCTATAACGTACAAATCACCTCCCTTTTTCAGTATAAATATGACTGGATTGATGACCACAGTGTGCATTTTTTCCTACCTATGTGGTTTGAGAAAAGTGTACCTCTGGCTTGAAAATATTGTGCATGATATAAGAAAAGCTTGTATTAACATTTGATTCTGTTCACTGGTTTTCTCATGGTGCACCAGACAAACGAACACGAGATCTTTCAGTGGTAAGCTTTGCATTCTCAGTTTTATTTGGATTCTGTTGTAGGCCTGAAATACACGGAATTGAAATGGACAAAACGCACAACATATCTTTGGCTCATACTGCAAAGATAGTGGTATTGAAGAAAAGGTGGCGGGGGGGGGGGGGGGTATAATTCAAAGTTATTGTAATCGTCACTGTTTTTTTTTTATTTCCAATGTACTCTTTTCATATCAACCTTAGTTTCATTTTGTTTTGATTATTTTATCAATTTTCCCCTGATATTCACATGGATGGCTTTTTTATTATCAAAATATGTGTCTGATTAGCAGTGGCTTGTTCGGAGGTCTGACTGCTCCTCTTACATTTCATCTCTGTCAGTACCTACTGTACCTATAGGTGTGGTTAATAAAAGAAAACAGAACTGTCTTTATATTTTCCTGGTGACTGTTATCATCTTGAACAAACAAGCATTCACATTCAGACCTACAGACAATGTAGACTTACCAATCTACCTTAAAATGCATTTGAAATGTAGAGGGAACTGCGACTATATGGTGAAAACCCACACAGACATGGTTATAATATAGAAAACTCCAGACAAAATTTGGCAGAGAACTTTGTTGCTGTGAGGCAACAGAGCACCAAAGCACTGTGCTGCTTTTTAAAAAACTTTGGACTACTTTTATAAACCACAAATGTCATGTTCCTCCACTTTTCTCTTTAGAATGATGTCAGTGTATTCAAACTTTACATGAAACTGCGGTCCCTTTTTAGTATCATCAGCACTGCAATTCATTTGGGCTCACAAGACGCTCATTTACCCGGCAGCTTAGTTTAATGGCACATATCAGTAAACGGGGACGCTTAAATTTTGTTGTTGTTTTTTTTTTCATGATGGACCCAGTCATTTATGCTGCCACGGCTTCAGTCAGTACAAATATAATCACATATATTGACACAAATAAACATGCTGATATCTGTAAGTTTAGCAACTGCCCAGAGAAGGGAACATGGTGTAGGAACATATTAAACTTCCTTTAGACCTGAGGTCTGCTCAAACTGTCAGCTCCTTTAAATCAGGGTTAAAAACATTACTGTTTACTGAAGTAAATACTTACCTGCTGTACTCTCCTGCCCTTACTTTTCAACAACTTGTGCTTTTTATTATTTTACCTCTTTTCTTATCATTTTATTTGTTATTTACTGTTTAATTGTGTGTTGCTGCTTTTATTGTTCTAGTAAAGCACTTTGAATTATCTTGTGTTGAATTGTGCTATACAAATAAACTTGTCTTGCCTAAATGTGTTTTGATTTTACTAGATCGGTTACTATATGTGGCCCTGCGATAGACTGGCGACCTGTCCAGGGTGAACCCCTGCCTCTTGCTTGTAATGACCTGGGATAGGCTCCAGCAGACCCGCGTGACCCTGCAAAGGATAAAGCAGGTATAGATAATGTTACCTGTAACCCCTTCAAATGAAGCATTGGCATGTGGTCTAGTGTTTCCCAACCCTGGTCCTCGAGTCCCACCCCACCCCCCCTCCTGATGACCTCATCGGATTGCCTTTTCGGATTGCCGATAGCCTTCACCTTTCCTGGCGTGGTGATTTTTTTTAGCCCCTTTTTTTGAGTGAAACGATTTTTTAACTATTTGACTCGAACCTGAATTGAATTAGATGCATATTTTTAAATGCCATGAACACATGGGACACAAATTAACTTAAAAATGTATAAATTAATATAAAACAATAGAAAGAAAGCAGAACATCCATTCTGTAATAGTGCACATTTTTAGTGCAATAACAAAAGTGCAAACAGCCATGACTCTAGGCTACAGTTGTAGTAAAACAAAAAAAAAATAACTTATGAACTCAACAGCTCAATGCCATTCACCATTGGCATTTTATTACTATTTTTTGACTCTCACAGTAATACGGGACAAAGTGCGTCCCTTTTCAGCTCCATACGGGAAGCATACTTTAGTTTATAAATACGGGGCGATTGATTCCGTTTTTCAAGGGATGGTTGGCAACCCTACTGTGTCATCAACAGAGTTGTGCGGACCTTGGTGACAAGCTAATGAGGACCATTAATTAGAATCAGGTGTGTTGGTGCAGGAAAACATCTAAAACATGCAAGACAGGGGGGTCCCGAGGATCAGGGTTGAAGACCACTGGTCTAGTTCACCTGGTTATGCGAAGAAACACACCGTTAGTAGTTAATGTTATATATATATATATATATATATATATATATATATACACCAACCAAATTCTGCAGTGTCTGTACAGCCGCCCGGATGAGCCATCCAGTCTGATGTGGCTTCTACGAGCCGTTCAGATTCTGCGCCCGTCGTTACGACGGGAGCGATTTACAGAGGTTGGCCTCCGACGCGTGAAACCACGGCCACAACTAACTCTGCCGGGCGGAGCTTCCGCCAATATTTTTGTAGCGGTGTATCGTGTCATTCAGGCAGCCAATCAGCACAGTGCCTCATTATCATAGCCTCCCCGCCCACTCAGAATCCTAAATAGAAAAGGAGGTTAGAGAATAGGAAGATAAACGGTGCGTCCGAAATGCCATACTAAACAGTATATACTAAAAAGTATACTTAAGTTCGGCACACTTTTGAGTAAATATCAGTAGTATGCATTAATTCGGACGTACTATTAAGAGCGCACACGTCACTTCCTGCCGTAGGGAGGAAGTGACGTGTCACAGCAGCAGTAGCAGCACCGCTCCGCTATTTCCCTTTTATCCTGGCCGAAACAAGATGACATTATATAATATTATTATGTACAAATATTATAATATTAAAGGAGCATGAGGCTCCTTTTAAGAAATTAGACTCTCTAGCGCCACCCTTCACCACGACGGCCGTCGGGGGTACTGCAGCCAACAGCGAAGCCGGCATGGGAGAACGGGGAGAACGTGCATGCAGCGTCATGCGATGTCACATCCGCCGCCCAGCGCGGGAAGTTTGGAGTCCGAATTGCAGCACATTTTGCAGCACACAGCCTGTTCAAGGCAACGGAGAGATACACTAGAGGGCTCATTCTTTTTGGTTTGGAACGCTTCATCTGACATTATTACTAGAAAACTTAAAACGTATACTAATTTTTTTCATAAATCCTGCCTCAATCCTGCCTCATGCTCCTTTAATATTATATAATCATATTGTTATACTTAATATTATACTCTTAACATATACGTATCACTTAGCAACCAAACACCGCAGCATTGCATTGTGGGAAGTTTCTGCTCGGCTAGTGTCCATCACGCACTGATCACGCACTGAAGGCTGATTTATGGTTCCGCGTTACACCAACGCAGAATGGTGCGCGTCGCCGCGTCCCCTACGACGTAGGCTACACCGTAGGCTACGGCGTAGGCTACGGCGTAGGCTACGGCGTACCCTACGGCGTAGCCCTGGCTCCAGAGCATGCACGGCACCGCCACCCGCACCGGCGCTCTCCGCCCTCGCCAGGATGGAGACGCCTCCATCCCCACGGACCCCCATACTGGGGAGGTGGTATTTTTGGCTGCGTTTTCTCGTTTTCTGCGCCATTCTTCAGCAAACGTGACTCGAGTGTGTGAAGTTTTCCAGCAAGATTTTCGACGTGACGAGTGCGCGCATGGGACGGAGGGGGGCGTGGGCGGGACTTAAAATGAAGGTATCTGATTGGTTCTTTCCCCCCTGCCAATCCTCTGGTCCTCTGACCAATCCATGCCACTCGGTGCGCAAAAAACAGGATTAAAGCTGTCAGAGAGGTCAGATTTTTTTCTTTCCTTTTTCTGAACACATTATTCACTGGTTTCTTTTTTTTTTTTTTTTTTTTTTTTTTAAGATTTTTTTGGGCTCTAGTGGCCCTTTATTCAAGCTGCAGATATGAAAGGGGAAGAGAGAGAGAGATCGGGGATGACATGCAGCAAAGGTGCGCAAGCCGGGATTCGAACCTGCGACCGCTGCAGGAGGACTGTAGCCTCAGTATATGAGCCGCTGCTTAACCCACTGCGCCACCGAGCGGCCCTATTCACTGGTTTCTCTCAGGATGGAAGGACCATTTCACCCAGTAAAACAATAAATGTTTTTGAATACGATTACAGACTATACCTTTAACTGGTAGCTTCACCGCACACAAGTAATCAGTAATCACCCTGTGAAGGCCACAGTTGAAATGACCCGTACGTGTAAGCAGTGGCGCCACCAGGGGGTGGCCTGGGGTGGCAACGGCCCCCCCTACAAATCTGCTGACCCCCCCACTGGCCTCAATAAAAAAAAAAAAAACCCTTGCCGGTCACATAAATTCTATCGTCAGTTATGCGTTTCATCCCAAATCATTTGGGCAAAATGCATATCAGTAAGCATTCCTTTAAGTATTTCTGAGCCTAATAATAAAAAAATAAATTATATATATATATATATATATATATATATATATATATATATATATATATATATATATATATATATATATAAAATATATAATTTATTTACAATTTTTTGTATATATATATATATATATATATATATATATATATATATATATATATATATCAAAAAATTATATAATATATATATATATATATATATATATATATATATATATATATATATATATATATATATATATATATATATATATATATATATATATAGATGATGTATATTATATATTAAGAATGCATTTATATGCTTTAGGTTTTTACCAACATGGTATTAACTATCAATATATATGCAGACAAGTTAGAAAGTAAAAAAAAAAAAAGGGTATATTAAAGTCCTGTAATGATATCTTTTAGTTTTGGTGTCCACCCCATGAATTTAAATTTAAGTCTGGCCACCCCTATGAAAACTTCTTGGAGGCGCCCCTGCGTGTAAGAGCTCAGATTTCCCGAGTTCCCCTGAACGCAGCACCGCCCGGCTGTTCCCCCCCACCGCCCCTCGCGAGCAGTCCTCTCTGATGACATCACTCGCAGAGTTGTCATGGCGTCTTTGGGACCGAAGCTACCCTTGCAATTTAGCTAAAATCTGTCGACCGCTTTTATATCAAAAATGGAGAAAAATGCAAACTTGCATCGAGACGCTGACGGGAGCTCCTTGTGCGCCACGATTGCGGGGCAAATGGGCGATGCAGCGCCCGTGGGTGGAGTGAGAGGAACAGCCGACAAATGCAGGAGCAGTGAGGCTGCGCTCACTACTTTGGGCAGCGTTAGTTGTGATGTCAGCACCGCCAATGTGAGCAGTGTAAGCAATGCTGTCTGCAGCTCCGAAGTTATCCAAGTACTCCCCGTCCCGGAGGATGGGAGGAGAGACGGGAGCGGGTCGTGGTCCGGGGAGCGGGTCAGTAACGGGATGGTGCACGGCTCGGTGCAGGGTGGCGCCTCAAAGTTAGTAAACACCAACCCCGCCGGCCCCTGCAAGGACAGCCCCGGGGGGAAAAAACCCGAGCTCTCCACTTGTGGGGAAAGTGAGCCAACTAAAGTTGCCAAACCCGCCCATGTACCTGCAGAGGTGGAGGTGGAGGTGGAGGTGGAGGTGGAGGTCCAGTCCAGAGATCACACCTTATTATCGGCCAGCGGGAGCGACCCCGACCCCAGCCTCAGCATCGAGTCTCTGGAGTCCTTCTCCAACCTCAACTCCTGCCCCAGCTCCGACCCCAACAGCGAGGGCTTGGAGGACCGGGGGCCGGCCGGGGGGCTGCAGGGGGACCGGGGGCCGGCCGGGGGGCTGCAGGGGGACCGGGGGCCGGCCGGGGGGCTGGCCGCGGCCCTGGCCCTGCAGGAGCAGGGAGCCGACGGCACCAAGACCTGCAGCAGCAAGGACCGGGCCGGCCAGTCCTTGTACCACATCAAGTGGATCAAGTGGAGGGAGGAGAACACACCCATCATCACGCAGAACGAGAACGGACCATGTCCGTTACTGGCCATCATGAATGTCCTGCTGCTGGCATGGAAGGTAACATGACCTCAGGGGAACAGCAATGTTTGACACAACAGCAATAAGAATACATGGCAGATGTATGTCTGTTTTAGGAGTAAAACTGTGGAACTTATAAGAGAACGACCTTAAACTAGCAAATTCAATAAAAGCATACAAGATATTATTCAAAGCAAAGGTAATGGACACATATAGAAACACAATAAGCAAACAAAGAAGAATGCACACATGCATGAGATGAAATGACAACTTAAATTGGTTTTGTCGGTTTCCTTACCATCTTTTCACTTTCTGTTTTCAGAGCTATCATTATTATTGCTATTATTATTATTATTATTATTATTATTATTATTACTACTATTATTATTATTATCATCATCATCATCATTATTGTTATTATTATTATTATCATTATTATTGCTATTATTATTATTATTATTATTACTACTTCTATTAGTATTATCATCATCGTCATCATCATTATTATTATTATTATTATTATTACTATTATTATTATTATTTTGTGTAGACCTATGATACTTAATTTGTTCTTTTTGTATATTCTATTCAGTTAAAAGGTGGGCAAGATAAGCTTTATGCTTCAAGCCCAAATCTTTTCGGTCAAATAATCACAATGTTGACCAGGGAAAAACCTGTGTTATCTTGTTTGTTGATTTTTGTTTGTGATTGACCAAAATAGATATTAACTAACTAACTAACTAAAAGGTAAATGCTCCGAGATGGAGATACATACGGACCATGTCCGTTACTGGCCATCATGAATGTCCTGCTGCTGGCATGGAAGGTAACATGACCTCAGGGCAGGGGCGAAAATCCTGTTTCATAGTTGGGGGGGGGGACAATAAACAGTAAAATTTTAGAGAATAAATCCAGGGGGGGACAAGGAATAAAAGTTTTAGTCTTCCTTTAATACAGCATTTTGACATTTTCAACTCTATCTCGCAAACAGGCAGAAGACCTTTCTTAGAGTAATACAAAACAATGGTATTAGGTGGAAGGTGGCAATAATACAGCACATCTGACATAATACACTGCAAAAACCCAAAATCTTAACAAGAATATTTGTCTTATTTCTAGTTAAAATGTCTCATTTTTAGTTAAAAAAAATCTCATTACACTTAAAAGAAGACTCATCACTGGAAAAAAACAACAATTTTCACCTGTTTCAAGTAGATTTTCACTTAAAATAAGTAGAAAAATCTGCCAGTGGAACAATATTGTTTTGCTTATAAGATTAATCTTGGCGCACTGGCAGATTTTTCTACTTATTTCAAGTGAAAATTTACTTGAAACAGGTGAAAATTGTCAAATAACAAGTTATTTTTCTGGTGATGACTCTTGTTTTAAGTGTAATGAGAATTTACTGTTTATTATTATTTTCGATTTCGGTTTCGGCCACAATTTTTCATTTTGGTGCATCACTACTAAATACTACTGCATTGTTCCAAAATTATTAATTCTGTCTCAAATTATTCTAGGGGGGGACAGCTTTACTAATGGGGGGGACTTGTCCCCCCTATCCCCCCCGGGATTTTCGCCCCTGCCTCAGGGGAACAGCAATGTTTGACACAACAGCAATAAGAACAAATACAAAGGGCAGATGTATGTCTGTTTTAGGAGTAAAACTGTGGAACTCATTAGATAACGACCTTAAACTAGCAAATTCAATAAAAGCATACAAGATATTATTCAAAGCAAAGGTAATGGACACATATATAGAAACACAATAAGCAAACAAAGAAGAATGCACACATGCATGAGATAAAATGACAACTTAAATTGGTTTTGTCGGTTTCCTTAGCAGCTTTTCACTTTCTGTTTTCAGAGCTATCATTATTATTATCATTATTATTGCTATTATTATTACTACTATTATTATTATTATCATAATCATCATTATAATTGTTATTATTATTATTATTATTATTATTACTATTATTATTATTATTATTATTTTGTGTAGACTTATGATACTTTATTTGTTCTTTTTGTATATTCTATTCAGTTAAAGCAGCACAATGTAACTTTCAGCTTTTGTTGAGTTTGGCGGCTCCTTTGGACAAAAGCGGTAGTGCTTTACCAGTAGTGTGGAAGGGTTCCTACCATGCACCTCAAAGTTACATAGTGCCAGTGAAGGTGATACAGACCCCTCAGACCATGACAGAGGTGTCATTAAACCTGTTGGAAGTTGATGTACCATCACAATGACTCTGGAAATATTATATTAGGGTGGAAAAGTTACATTGTGCTGTTTTAAAAGGTGGGCAAGATAAGCTTTATGCTTCATGCTCAGACCTTTTCGGTCAAATAATCACAATGTTGACCAGGGAAAAACCTGTGTTATCTTGTTTGTTGATTTTTGTTTGTGATTGACCGAAATAAATATTAACTAACTAACTAACTAAAAGGTAAATGCTCAGAGATGGAGATACAAACCTGATTCTGATTTCATGCAACACTATCGAAATGTTTTGAGACTTCATTTAACAAGATTAATCTATCGGCATCTCACAGAAATGTTTGTATATAAGTCTCAGTTTTAGAATAAGAAAATACTTTATTTCAATAACAGCTCTACACATAATGAACACTGATATAAGTGGTTCTGCAATTAAATGTAGCAGGAGTCCCACTTATACATATTTATACTTATACAGACCTCCCAATATTCAAATCCCATCTCAAAACTCACCTTTACAGAACTGCTTTTAATGTGTGATTAATGTGCCGTGTCATGTAGTGTCCTCATGTACTGTCCTGTGTCATGTAATTGTCCTATGTGTACTGCTTTTATGATTTTTATACTATTGTAAAGTGTCTTTGAGTGTACTGCTTTTATGATTTATACTAATGTAAAGCGTCTTTGAGTACCTAGAAAAGCGCTATATAAATAAAATGTATTATTATTACTATTATTATTATATTTAGACTGTTCTTCTGTTGCTGCTGATTAGGTGACACATTAATGAACCGATTGCTTTGCATATTTCTTGCAGGTTAAAATGCCACCTATGATGGAAATCATAACTGCTGAGCAACTGATGGAGTATCTTGGTGAGTGTTTGCAGCTCTTTCACAATCACAATCAGAATCATGTTTATTTGGTCAAGTCAGTTCAAACAAGACAGGGAATTTGACTCCGGTTATTTTCGCCCACTGTACAGTAAATAAACAAATAACAGCTCTTATTAACATATATACAATTTAAAAAATAAAAAAAAAGGTAAAGGTGCAGCAGTATGAGGTAGTCATGGTTATTGAAAGGTGCATTGTTACAGCATATGATTGTGGTTATTATTATTATTATTATTACCACTGTATTATTATTATTATTGCACAGTGATTGATTACTCTGAGACTCTATGAGTGATGAGCAGCTTGGGGGAAGAAACTGTGTCTGGAGGAGTGGGTTGGCACCACGTCACTGCCTGGGGGAGAAAATGTAATATTTATTCTATGATGCCATGTTACCTCATTGAAACTGGACCTCCTCTGCTTAAGGCACAGTTGGCACAATAATATTCTGTTTCCTTTAGGAGAAGAAATGAACAATATAGCTCACCACAGTATGTTGACCCGCTTGTATATGAACTTGAGGTGTAAAATGAATCCATGCTTGGATTCATAATTGAGTATCAGGCCTCTGATGTTTAGTAAGTTTCTGACATCCTGGATAACATTCTTATATTTCATGTCCTCTCCAGTGAGTGGAATTCCCCATAAGCCAGCCAAGTGCTGCTGCAAAGGAAATGGGAGCCATCTCTTCTCTCTGGTTGTGTCCTGCCCTTTGTAACTAAAATCATCCTTCAGTACCAAAATATATTTGCAGTCGTTCCTCTGAGGTTCAGCTGCTGGCGTTACATTTCTGCTCCGTCAGTTCCCCTCAGTAGCCATAGGAATGTTTAGACTAATAATAACATGGATAATAGGGCTATAGGTTTAATTTTATGGCAGATTTTAAACGTGCTTGTTTGTGTTGTTTGGTTAACATGGCCAGCCAAGGGTGATGAGGCTCAGAAGTGGTATTTAAGTGGCCGCTGGTCATCAGTCAGCAGCTCAGTGGTATGTAATGTATTGCTGGCAAGCCAGATGCATAGAAGGAGACAGATACGGATATTGAGTGGGGACCACTTCACTGATAGTAGATATCGCTGGGCTGGGGGAAATGGTCTTCATTTGTACAGCGCTTTTTTTAGTCTGGAGCTCCAAGTGCTGCACTTTACAATCCACTTTCATCCATTCACACACATTCACACACTGCGTCTTTATCCATACAGTTTATGGACACTTTATCAGTTATTAACTTAATATCATAGATACTAAGGACACTTTAACACGTAGACTGGAGAAGCCAGGTTGGTATTCTTGACTTCTGATTGACAGACATCTGCTCTATATTCTAAGCCACGGCTGCTCCAACACGGCTGTTCCCTGCTGTGTACATGTTGAGGTGAAACCACTTAGCTGGCTAGCACCCGCTAGAAAAAGACCTGACTTGTGGTCAAATCTTTAAGTATAAGCCGTCAAGTCGGAGCATCTTTTGAAATGAAACTCCTGTATTCTTAAGTGTATAACACATGTACAAAGTTAATTAATCTGGTTGGTGCAACGGTTTGAAGCTTGTTTAGTTTGTTAAGCATAAGGGAGCATATGAAAGTTAATCTCAGCAAGGAGAAATCATTTTAAAAGTAATTTTTAGTGTAGGTTTTTAGAACCATGTAGGTTTTAGAATCATTCAGCTCGAGTCTAGTCACTAGAAAGAAGGGCTTTTTCCTGAAGGAGCTCTCTTCCTTCTAGATGCTTTTTTGTACTTGTTTGGATGTTGTTGACAAGGGGTTGATGGTTTTCCTCTGACCAATTCTCAGTGTTGACAGTGTACTGTGATGCTCTTGCCAGTTCATACTAAATTAATAATCCTATGTGGAATCTTGTGAAAAATGCTTGAACAAGACATTGAAAATAAGAAGTCAAATGCAATAGCAAGGGCATGTTTGTATGGCTTTCCTTGCTGTAGCTGGAATTTTCATCAACAGCTAGGCAAGCCTAAGCACTGTCTTTGTCACCCGTGTTTATGGCTTGCCTTTTTATAAAAGTATTTTCAAGATTTGTTTTGTTAAGACTCATCCCATTGTTTGGTCTGCCAGTGATTAGAAAGCAGCATGTTTGTGGTGCTGATCAGGCTGAAGCAGCAGGGGCAGGACATCTGCCAGGCTGGGCCCTCTGCCGGAGCCAGTGTTGCTACAGATTCAAGGTGATGGAGCTCTTCAGTGGCACCATAGTGGACAGTGTGGGGTTGGTGCTTAGCCTGTGTAACTGGCACAACCCCTTTTTTTCCTTTTTTAAATGATAATACCAACAATACAAAAAAACCCAACCAAATGAGAATCAGAAACATTTCAAAGCATGCAGCAGACTCTCAAGAGATTCTTAAGCTGCAGTATAAACGCCATGTGATTTTCTTTTCCAAACAAGGTAGTAAGTTCTTTGTGTCAGATGACTCAACATCTCTGTTTCTGTCCCCTCTAGGTGACTACATTCTGGAAACCAAGCCTAAAGAGATATCAGAGGCTCAGAGGCTAAACTACGAGCAGGTAAGGCCGGCCTAATCATTGCAGTGTAAATTATTAAGCAGGTGTGTGTTTTTGCTTATGTGTGTGCATCGGTAAGCTGCTGACTATTCTTGGTACATGGAGCACAGGGCTTTTGGGATGAATTCACTCTCCCTTCTCTCTCTCTCTCTCTGTGCCACTGTGTGTGAAAAACATAATTACAGAAGTTTAATGCAAGATCTCTTATAGACATATTGCAAATGTCTACATTTTCTTTTCTAATTTGCCCATTTTGTCCAGTATGACCGCCCTGGTCTCTTGCAGAAACATTTAATTTTCAATTTAATTTTATTTCTATTTCTATTTCTATCTCCTCTATTACAACAGAAGTTGTCTCTAGGTACTTTAAGGTGCACAAACGTGTAGAGGGCAACTGCTTACTCGCACTAATGCAAGTTTGTACATTTGCATGGAGGTAGCAGAGGTCAGCGAATGTCCCGTAAAATGGAAATAAGCATTGAGCTGATAGCTAACCGCATGAAACTGCAGCTTAGCTTTCTCCCACTGCTCTATAGGTTACATAAGATGAGTCTTGCAAGGCCCGGGGAACAACAGGGGTCAGGAGTGTCAGATTATGTCGTTTCACATGGCGGCAAATGCTTAGAGACGCATGGCTGGGTTCAACTCCCAGCTATTACTGAGGCTGCATTTGTGTGGCTTACCATGAAAGGCACTTGGAGATGGAATCTCCATCTTCTCGCTTTCTCGCATCTCCACTGCCTGTCTATGGCGTAGGAGGGGCCTTGCTTCTTCTCCTCTTGCAAGGCAGCAGTCTAGCACATCTGTGAATGATTTGAAGCCACACTCAACCCTCATTTAGAGAGGAAGAAAATAATGTGTAGTTTCCTCATAGATCCTCACTGGAATACGCTTTCTAAATTTAAGCTGAGCTCAAATACTACTACTTAAATAAATCAGTGTTTTCCCCAGCCTGCATAGTTGGAGTAAGGGAGTGGTTAGCATTTGGATGGCCTTGTTATTATGGAGGTCTAATTCTAGACGCTGCACAGGGAGCATGTTTATGTATGTGGGTTTCGTCATGTCCGTTTGCCATCTGTGCTTGTGCTGTGGTTGGTTCACACAACACTTGGAGTCTAGGGTGGGCAGGCCTCAAGGAAACTACAATATCCTTATCAAACAAATGTCCATTTCTTGTGAAATTGTTGTAAAATGTGCAATTATTTCTTCCTGTGACTAGATAGAACTGTAGGACTTCATAACAGAAGTTATACTATTTATATCATCGGCTTGAAAAAGAAAAAACAGCATCTGTCATAGGAGAGCATTTGGATTAAAATAGCAGCTGGCTGGCTGCTCTTTAGCCTTTTGTTAGATATTTAACCAGCAGGGACGAGGAACCGAAGGTGTACTTTTGCTCTCCTTTTTTCTCATTGGTTTTAGTTCAAGAAGGTGAATCATCCATGCGGACTGTTCAGCCATTGGAACAAATGGGCTATAGTGCATAAGACACAGCTTGTTTTAATTTTAAATAATTAGCTGTAACAGAGTCCCGCCATTGGTCTCAAAAAGCATTACTTTCTGATCTTGTGTGTGCTCTTATACCGCTCATTTAATGATAAATAAATAAATACAGTTTTCTATACATATCGTTGGTGTCTTCTACTTAAACAAAAACATGATGAGGATGATGGTGATGTCAGAGGGAGACATTTATCCTAAAAGGATCATAATAGTAATATAGTGTAGTATACTGCCGAATGGTTGAGTGTGTGGGGGCAGACTTTGCTATCAGTTGCATAGGTTAGGTTTATGGGAGTAAATAATGTAATCCCTGGTACAAAAAAGACTATCTTCATGAATTATATTGTCAGTTTATGTCGACTATTATAACAAAGGATCATCTTTGGGTTTTTTTTGTTTTTTTTTCTATGACGTAGTTCATCGTCACACTGCCTTTCCTCTTTCACATGTAATTTCTTTGAGTTGCATCAGCACGTTAATCCTTGTTTTGGTGACTTCCTTTTTCCTCTTATTTCCATTGCTTTCAAAACCATCAATTCATGTGAACTTGACTTGAACTGAGGCGTCTTATTCATGGTTTCTGCTCCATTACCTCACCCGTTTATAATTTATGAGGATTTTCTGTTTTCTTTTCTTGTGGTTTTGACCTTTCATTCATAAAATCTTTAAACTGATACCCTTTTGTTTTCTCAAACATCTTTGTTATTACAAAAACATCTAAGAACAAACATCGGTAGAACCACTAGCTTAAAAAAAAACCCTCTTTTCCTCTAATCTGAGCTTTAGATGAAGTAGCAGCTCTCTCGTGTTTCAAATGCTTTAATTTATGTTCAGTCACATCCATATGCATGCACGTGACATACGCATAACAGCTGCACTCCCTGTTATGATAAATGTTGCATTGACATACATCTCAACCATAGAATGCATTTGTCCTTATGAATTAAAATCTTTGTCGGTAGTGATATTTACAGTCGAAGTGCTTATACTTTATACAGTTATTACATAAGTATATGGATTTTGAGCCTTAAATGTATGCTTATTTAATATGGAAATTGCTACACAGCTGACAAAACATGTTTTCTTACCAAATGGGACCACTTTCTTAAAAAAATAAATCATTATAGTAACCAGCTCCCTTATCTTTGCTTTGTCTTACTGTTATCTGTCAAAAACTCATTATCTCTACCCCGGCTTCAGTTTTTGCATACATTTTGGCTGGAAATCAACTAAGAGAAAAACCAGCAGAGGGGCCAAGACACTCAACCTGAACACACTAAGTAAAAAGACAGAGAGGTAACGGCAAAGTGCTGCTCTGATGTTACACAGTGGAAGTGCATCCAACTTGCAGCTGTGAGTGATGTAGTACTTGTCATCTGAGCTCCAAGTGCTCATCTGCTCATGGAGCCCTCAACCCTAAAGTGATGAGATGTGTGTGGTCCATTAAACAGTCCTGCAAATCCTATCATCGCTGCTGCTCATAAGCATCTTAATCCACACACTTAGATGAGCCAGCTGCAGGCTTTTCACCCTAGATCTGCACACCAAGTGTTACAAATGGGGCAGCTCACCGCTCATGGGATGTTGATGATCTCTACTGTTGAACAGAAAATAGTCACACACCATGATATTACTGTTCTATATTGTAGAATTACAGGTTTTCATGGAAGACAAAGATTCACAATTACGTTTTAGATATTATTGTAGTAAATCTTTACTTGAAACATGTTTTTTTTTTTTTAAATAAGTATGCATTTGTAGTACATTAAACTGCGGCTCCATTTGAAATCAATTTGAATCAAGTGGAAATCACTGACGGCTACGCACAGAGCTCAGCTGCAACACCTGCCTTATCTCAGAGTTGGATTGAAGCAGAGGTTGAGAGCCAGCTGGGAAAGGGAGATTGCAGGAATTAGCTGCTTTTATGGGTTCTCAGGTGTGTGGTGCATTTATCTATGTAAACTACTGTAGGCCCTCTCATGTACATGCAGTGCAGTTAGAATCTGGTTTTCTCATTAAATCCTCCGACAATTACAGAATGAAAACTAGTGAAATAACATGTTATTTTCAAGAATTCAGCTACTGTTTCAAAATATACTGTTCTGTATATGTTTTATTGCCCACCTCTGTACCTGAAAATGTAAAAACCAGGGAAACAGTCAGTACAAATAAGAACAGTTTATAAAGTTTTCTTACTGAAAACTTAAAAAAACTGTTCATGCTTATTAGCTTTATTTACAATAGATTTTAGACCTTGTTTTGAACTTTTTTTTTTAAATCACTAGGGGAGCAGTCCCAAAAGTGTTTCTATCATATCAAGTTTCCCATTGTACACACACAATTTACATCAGTGCACTGATCATACGCAGTGTCTTGCTGAAATAAGCAAGACCTTTTTATGGAAGAAACTATTTTGTGTAAATGGCAGTATAAGGTGCTTAGCATAAAGTATAAGGTGTTTAGCATGTGGACATTGTTCTGAATTCATGGAGACTTCACTGATATGTTATGATATACCACCTGTGAGCTCAGGAGGGGCCGTGTTGGTTGGGGTCATTGTGTTATGGGCAGTCCCTGAATGCGTGGGCCTCAGCGTGCTGATCGTTGGCGTTCACAACTGGCTCCCGGGGACTCTAACCTCTCTGGAGGGAAAGAAGACTGAACTTGTGTGTAGGGGTGGGTATTGGGAAGGACCTCACGATACGATACGCATCACGATACTTGAGCCACGATACGATACACATTGCGATATCCCGATTATGCGATATCCCGATTATTATATTCTACATAGTTCACCGAAAAATTTAAAAATGCATTACACATCTTAAAATCCAAGTTGTATATATGTACATCAGATGATAGTGATGGATCTTAAAATCCGAGTTGCACGTTCATCAGATTATAGTGACAATTCATGGGACAAACTGAGTCAAAACAATGTTTTATTATAACTATACAAGCTAAAGTTACAACACATTTGTATATGTTTTTCATATTATTTACATCATATGAAATTAACATTAAATTTAGTATGAGGTTGCTTTAATTATGTGGCAAATGATAATAAACACAAGAAAGATGGGTACTAAAACCAAGGACAGGCACAGTGATTAGTCAGTATAGATATAAATCCATAAATAAATAAACCTCTGTCCATTATTTTTCATTTTTTAAGGACAGGCAATTGTGTTATATAAAAAATAAATTATAAAATGAAATAAAACGTGAAATAAAACCTGAGCTCAGTGCAGGTCCCTCCCAGGGTTGGTGGAGAGTGGCAATGCCCAGGACTGTCACTTAGGTAGGAGCACTGGGTGATAAAATGGGAAAGAAATCGGGGATAAAAAATATTTAAAAAAAAAAAGAAAAAAAAAATCGATATTCAAATTTTGAACTATAGCTATAGTTGGCCTCACTTCAATGCACAGCCCAAGTTCTGGAACCCGTCTGCTTGAGAAGGGTTTGACCTTATTTGAGTTGATCATGGTGGGAGGCATTGAGCTAGATGGCCTTACTTGTTCTACTGGGGGACTTCATTGCTCACGTGGGTAATAATAGTATTAGCAGGAATGGCATGATTGAGTACCGGTATATATGGCACCAGGACACTGTGGGTCGTAGTTTGGTAATTATGTTCATAAATGGAGCATCAGATTTGTGGCCATATCTTCTGGATGCTCAGGGGAAGAGAGGAACTGAGCTGTTGACTGATTACCATTTGGTGGTGAGTTAGATCAGATGGCAGGGCAAGATGCCGCACAGACCCAGTTTCCCCAAACGCATAGTGAGGGTTGCTGGGAATATCTGACAGAAGAACCTGTCAGAAAGTTCTTCAACTCCCATCAAAGCTTCTAGCACAATCCAATGGAGGTGGGAGACATTGAATCTGAGTGAGGCATCTTCTGTGCTTCCATTGTTCAGGGGGCTGCCTGAAGCTGTGGCTGCAATGTTACCAGCGGCAGCTGTAATGACTAGATCAGGTGGTGGACACCCCACGTGAGAGAAGCCATCAAGCAGGAGGAGTTCTACAGGGGTTGGTTAGCATGTCAGATTCTGGAAGCAGCTGAGAGGCACCATTGGGCCAAACACACTAAAGTATCACTGGTTGCTGACTAGGAATGGGCGATAGTTTACCGTTCACGATATACCGTCAAAAAAAATTCCCCACGGTCAGAATTTGTCATCTTATCTAAATCTAAATTCCCGTTGATGTGTTTTTGTGTAAAGCCTGATTTATGGTTCTGCGTTAAATCGACGCAGAGCCTACGGCGTAGGGTACGCGGCGACGCGCGACGTATGGTGCGTGTCGCCACGTACCCTACGCCGTAGGCTCTGCGTTGATTTAATGCAGAACCATAAATCAGGCTTAACAAACATGGCGGAAGGCGGATCTGAGAGCGAGGAGCTCATTGTTAAACGAGGCTCCAGCTCCGTTATCTGGAACTGGTTTGGATTTATAAAGAGTGACGAGGAGCAAACATCATCTATTATATGCATAGTCTGCAAAAAAAACAGTGAGTGCAAAGGATGGCAATACAAGTAATTTATTATGTATTTTACATTATATATTATTATATATAACATATTATTATATATAACAGCTGCTGCTGGGGTCTCCACCAGAGTGGTGTAATAATTGGTGTAGTTTAGTAGCATTTAATATTCTTTTAGAGCAGTGTTTTGGGGGCTCCAAAGACTGAATGTGGGGATAGATTTATAGTTAAAAAGATGGAGTTGAATTGGTATTTTTTTATCGTCATTTTTATCGTTATCGGGATAAATACCAGAAATGATCGTGATACATTTTTTGTCCATACCAACCGTCCCTATTGCTGACGCAAAAACTTTGGGGTCAAAGGAGTTTGGAGAAGTCTTGGATAGTGACTTTCAAGTTTCAGTTTGCAAGAAGATTCTGGCAAACTGTGAGACAGCTGAAATGGGGAAAGCAGTGCTTTATCAACAGCATGTAAAGCGGGGCTAGAGAGGGCTGAGTCTGTTCCCTCTGGGATGGGCTTGCCCATTACTGGAGCTGAGGTTGCCCAGGTAGCTACAAAGCTCCATGGCGGCAGGGCTCTGGGGGTGGATGAGATCCACCCTGAGTTCCTGGATGTTGTAGGGCTATCTTGATTAACACGCCTCTGCAACCTTATCTGGGCTTTGGGGACAGTCCCTCTGGGTTGGAAGACTGGGGTGGTGGTTCCTAGGGGTGGGTATTGGGAAGGACCTCACGATACGATACGCATCACGATACTTGAGCCACGATACGATACACATTGCGATATCCCGATTATGCGATATCCCGATTATTATTCACCGAAAATTTTAAAAAGGCATTACACATCTTAAAATCCGAGTTGTATATATGTACATCAGATGATAGTGATGGATCTTAAAATCCGAGTTGCACGTTCATCAGATTATAGTGACAATTCATGGGACAAACTGAGTCAAAACAATGTTTTATTATAACTATACAAGCTAAAGTTACAACATATTTGTATATGTTTTTCATATTATTTACATCATATGAAATTAACATTAAATTTAGTATGAGGTTGCTTTAATTATGTGGCAAATGATAATAAACACAAGAAAGATGGGTACTAAAACCAAGGACAGGCACAGTGATCAGTCAGTATAGATATAAATCCATAAATAAATAAACCTCTGTCCATTATTTTTCATTTTTTAAGGACAGGCAATTGTGTTATATAAAAAATAAATTATAAAATGAAATAAAACGTGAAATAAAACCTGAGCTCAGTGCAGGGCCCTCCCAGGGTTGGTAGAGAGTGGCAATGCCCAGGACTGTCACTTAGGTAGGAGCACTGGGTGATATAATGGGAAAAAAATCGGGGATAAAAAAAAAAAAAAAAAAAAAAAATCGATATTCAAATTTTGAATATCGATATTGAATCGGCTGGAAAAGTATCGCGATATATTGCCATATCGATATTTTTGCCCACCCCTAGTGGTTCCCTTTTTAAGAGGGAGGACCAGTGGGTTTTATTCCAATTACAGGGGCATCACATTCCTCGGCCTCCCTGGTAAAGTCCTTGCAAGGGTACTGGAGAAGAGTCCGATTGATCACTGAACCTTTAATTCACGGGGACTAGCTCTTTACACAGTTTGTCTCATTGTTCTGTATCTTATATGTGTGCACTTTTTTTTTCTAGAACATGAGTGATGCCATGGCAGTACTGCACAAGCTGCAGACGGGTCTGGACGTAAACGTGAAGTTCACTGGGGTGCGGGTCTTTGAGTACACCCCAGAATGCATTGTGTTTGATCTGCTTGACATCCCTCTTTACCATGGCTGGCTTGTTGACCCGCAGGTGAGATGGATCTTAATTTATTTTTTAAGTCCTTAAAACGTGACTTGTTCTGTTCTCCTCTTCCTATCCACCATCTATACAGAAATAATAATAATAATAATAATAATAATAATAATAATAATAATAATAATAATAATAATAGAAATCAATACAGAAATATTTTCAAGTTAAGTCATTTTTTTCTGTTTGGGGCTACTTTCAAACTGGTATTTCAATTCATTGTTGCTTTTTGTAGCCCCACTTTTTGTATGTGACATATAGATTATTAGGTTGACAGATAACAAAGAGGATGATTATGCAGGATGAAAAATGGCAAAAGAAGGTATATGTACATATTTGTACGAAGGAAAAGTGGACAATTAATGATTAATTTGTTTTTAAAAAAAAGAAGGAAATTAAGTGTCTAAATAGCCTGGAACAGTATGACTGAATGAATAACACAATTGTATCTATAGAATAAATATAACCAACCAAATCTTTAAGTTGAGGTTTTAGAGATTTAATGCATTTTCTCCATCTCTAACAGATACCGTACTTTTTATTGCAAATGCGGTGTGATGAAGCATTAGGTTTTAATCAACCAACTTTCTTTATAGAAGCAATAAGGGAATATAAACATATTTGCTGTTAATGGATGTCAGCCATTCCCTTCTGGAGATATTTACAGATCTACTAGAAAAACTTACATCAGGGCATCAGATATACGTGCTGAAAAATTGATTTAAAAAATATGAGAGCCGTTCAGACTTTGCTCCCTATATTTTTTCTATCCTTTTCTGAGCTTGTCAACGTCCAAACTTGTCCTATCTATACAATCCAAAAGTAACTTATTAAACAATCTGCATTTTTTTTCAAGTTCTACCCTGTATCACATAAAAATCAATGTCTGTAGATGGGGTATGTTCCAGCTCTTCCCATGGTTTGAATTTAGGTCTGAAAAGTATGGAAGCAAGGAGTCTTCCAGTCTTTTTGTTGTTTCTTGAACCGCTCCTGTTTTTAATGTTTGGTGGGGCAGAGCTTAGAGTATACTGGCCATAGGCCTTTGAGCATTCTTCAGGAATCGATCTTGGAAAAATAGATAATTTCCTTCAATCTTCTAAAGCGTCTAAATGTACCAGATATCGAAAGGAATAGTCCATAGTAGCCAAACCTTAGCATTGTTTTTTGTTCCTTATCGGGTCTAGTGTAAATGTGCTGCTGCTTTCAGTACATGATCTCCAACTCCAAAGCTTTTGGTGAATGTTATTTCCCACCGTTTTTATCTTTATCTTTGTTTGCAGATGCAGGACATTGTCAAGGCTGTTGGCAACTGCAGCTACAACCAGCTGGTAGAGAAGATCATATTCTGCAAACAATCAGACCGCAGCGAGCTGGCAGGAGAAGGTGAGAGCTTTCTCATCACTCCTCATGTTGACCTGCCTGACTTCTCACCTATCTCCCATCTCTACTTCACCCCACTGAGGCAAAGTGGTTCACTCTAGTGAAAAATAAAAGAGATTTTGAGACTTTCTTCCCATTACATGACACGTTTACTGACCTACTTAGTACAAAAACCTTCTGAATGGAAGCCCAGGCTTGGTTTGACTAAAACTGGGTCATACATGTGACTAAAAGATCTCTTTCTTCAACTCGCAGTTTTCTTACAGCTGCCTGTAACTTTTTAACCAAATGTTTGCTTCAAAGTCGACGGATCAAGACCTTGGTCAGTGATGTACTGATATGGGACATATATGCCACTTTTGCACTAGTATCGGTTGAGCCCGGCTCCGCTCGGCGCGGTACGGCACGGTTCCACCCGTGTGTTTTCGCATTGCCAGGGGAGAAGCGGGCAGGTTTGGGTGAAGCTGCTGTGACGTACTCGATTGCGCAACCGCTTTGTTCATGTCGCGCTGATGAGAAATCAGCTGGAGCCGGGAGCGGCTGAGAGTAAAACAGCCCGTCTACATCCCTTTTTAAATTTTTTCTCCTCAGCCACCAGGTTTATGAACATCTGCACCTCAGAGTTGGATCACCAAACAGACGTTTTGCGCTTTATAATAAAATCGCTGCGAGCCGCGAGTCGCCTCGCTCTGACTCCCGCTTCCTGATTCAAACGTCTGACGGCCCCGCCCCCCGACCAATCAGAGGCGCGGAGGGTGGTGACGGCCCCGCCCCCCGACCAATCGGTGGCGAGGAGGGTGGTGACGTCAGAAATAGTCCCTTCTCAGCCCGCAAAGAACCTGGCTGAAATGGTTACAGAAAAAAGTATCGACTTGGAGCGGCTTTACCCGTCTCAGCCCTAGTGCGAAAGCGCAAAATGGGGCCATAGCGGGTAGAACCGGGGAGAAGTGAGACTAATGCAAAAGCGCCATTACTCTTTGCTATTGTAGTTCCGCATTTGCAGTCCATGCAAAACTAGAAGAACTGCCTTTTCAGCAGATGAATTTGTGATGAGCCTAAAAAGGCTGATAAAACTTGGGAAGTCAAACATCTCTGATTTTTGTCAATAATCATCATGCTATTTTATTGAATTGTTGGTTTCTTTACCACCGGTTTCTAAAATCCTGCAGGATAGACCTTTTGTTTTTCTTTTTGCCTGTTTGACTGTCTGTTTGACTGTGTATCCAACACATGTCCAATATTTCTCAGCCTACATTTACTACACAAACATTACTATGAGCCGTTCCAGCAGCGTAGAGTTGGTAAAGTTCAAATAATGATTAGAGATGGTACAGAGTTTTGATAAGTGAGTGGAGATTGTTCGATACGTGACTCGTTATATAGGCTGTTGTTTCATGTATGGGTAACTAACCGAGGTCAGTAGTGTATTCTAAGTTCTGCTGAAATGACTAAAACAAAACCATAAGGATTAAAACTTATATAGACGCATCTTGCATTCCTAAACCAACACTGTGTTTCTACCTCCTCTTCTCGTGGCGTAGGCATCGTAGCGGAGCAGTTTCTGAGCAGCACAGCCACCCAGCTGACATACCACGGCTTGTGTGAGCTCACGTCCACTGTTCAGGAGGGAGAGCTCTGTGTCTTTTTCAGGAATAACCACTTCAGCACCATGATCAAATTCAAGGTAAGCACATAAAGTATTGACAACAGATTGACTTTAATGTAGAATTCAGCATATGCGCATGATTCTGGAGTTACAGTTGAGGTTTATGTGTGTAGAGCTTAAAATGGGTCAGTGGTTCATGTAGTCCTCTGTCCTACCAGTCAGTGGCAAGAGAAGAAGCCTTTGTGTTTTACTGTGCTTTGCTGCCACCACTAGTGTGTTATTGTGAATAATAAACAATGCCGTATAAGTGAGGTTGCTTAAGTTGTGTGCGAGAGACAGTTGAATGTCTTAGTATCCATTTATTAATATATAATCGTCATTTAGTTGATTATTATTGTATCTTTTTATTAAATGTTTAATATTATTTACATTAAACTTCGAAAAAACAGGTGCTACCTTCTCTTCTCTCTTTAAATTCCTTGTTCCTGTTCGATTGAAGCCAGTCGTTATTTTCTCGTAGCAGTTATTACACAGACTTGTTATAACATGGTAGTCAAACTTATAAAAACAAAGTTTTTAATTTACAACAGGTACACAATCATAGGTCAGTATTTGTCTAAAAATGCCTGTGTCTTATCTGTAACAACTCCTGCTCACAGCTGGCTAGACACATAACTGCAGCTGGAACAGACCTTTCCTGTTATCTACAAGAGGGGAAGTGAGTCTGCAAACTTTCATTTTGAAGAGAGCACTGTTGTTGCCAATGCAAACAAAGCTGTGTGTGTATATCCAATAACACTCGTCAGGACAGCCATAGTTGTGTTGTAGTCACTTTCCTGAAAAATAATAATAATAATACTACAGACTTTATGTGTGTACAACAGTGGAAGCCACGTATGTAGCCTGAAAATGATGAGACGTGTGTGAGTAACGTGTACGCTGCTGTTTTCTAGGGCCAGCTCTACCTTCTGGTTACAGACCAGGGTTTCCTGACGGAGGAGAAGGTTGTCTGGGAGAGTCTGCACAACGTTGATGGAGACGGAAACTTCTGTGACTCAGACTTCAGGTTGCGACCTCCTTCTGATCCAGAGACGGTGTACCACGGCCAACAGGACCAGATAGACCAGGTCTGAGCACTGGTGCAGACAAGAGTAGCAGAATGGGGAGGAATCTGCCACAAACCTTGATGTTCTTATTTTAGAAGTGGGTTTTTTGTTTCTTGCTTTATTTTACACGTCAGTATACCACAAAAGTCAAGACAGACCATAAACTCTCAGCTCCCTAGTCCTGACTGTGTACTCATTTTATATCAGTTCAGGGAAATAAGAAGAAATAGTAGGGGAGATAAAATAACATATACATTGCATTAGTACCGGTAAACACAAAAAAAAGATAAAGAATAGCAAACACACACAAAAATAAAAACACACCATAATCTTAAATTGAAAACAAAATATTAACTACTTTTTATACATACAGGACTGTCTCAGAAAATTAGAATATTATGATTTTCTGTAATGCAATTACAGAAACAAAAATGTCATACATTCTGGATTAATTACAAATCAACTGAAATATTGCAAGCCTTTTATTATTTAATATTGCTGATCATGGTTTACAGCTTAAGAAAACTCAAATATCCTATCTCAAAAAATTTGAATATTCTGGGAATCTTAATCTTAAACTATAAACCATAATCAGCAATATTAAAATAATAAAAGGCTTGCAATATTTCAGTTGATTTGTAATGAATCCAGAATGTATGACATTTTTGCATTACAGAAAATAACGAACTGTATCACAATATTCTAATTTTCTGAGACAGTCCTGTACATTGTAGCCTGAAAATCCCTCATCTTTGCACTTTAGCACAAACAAATTAAAAATTGTAGAATATAATGCATAATAGAAGGTTTGGTAACTAATGAATTAGACTATAGTTACTTAGTATGGAAATCAACTATGAAAATGTTATAATGACACCCTTTATGTCTCCATGTGTTTGTGTGTGTTCATGTCTGCGGCTGTCAGGACTATCTGATGGCGCTGTCGCTGCAGCAGGAGCAGCAAAGCCAAGACTTGCAGTGGGAGCAGCTGCCTGAAGGCATCAGCGACCTGGAGCTGGCGAAGAAGCTGCAGGAAGAGGAGGACCGGCGTGCCTCCCAGTACTACCAGGAGCAGGAGCAGGAGCAGGCTGCAGCAGCAGTGCAGGGACAGGTGAAGACGGGGAGAGAGAGAGATCAAAACAGTTGCGGGCAGGAGGAGATGTAGGAGTTTGAAGAAATGTGGGGAATTTAATTACGGCTTCGGCAAGTAGATGGACGTCTGCATCAGAGAGCTTGTATTACAAAGGAGAAACCAGTAATGTAATGGGACTGTGGCAAGAATCAAATATGCTGTACTTTGAGTAAGACATTAAAAAAATGAACAAGGGCAGTGGTCAGAAGAGAGGAACAATCCTCAAAGTTGTTTTGATTTAAAAAAAAAAAAAGAAGTATCTCACAGCTAATTAGGTTAATAGACAGCCAATCAGTGTTACGATTGGCTTGAAGAGTAAGAGCGCAGAGACGGGGAGGAATCCACCACTCAGTGGAAGACGATGTGAGCAAGTTGTTAAATAATCAAATACGGCTTCTCCATGTCAAATTACAAATAATTTGGGGATGTCATCATCTGCAGTACAGTATTTCTTTAAATGATTCTGAGAAACCAGAGAAATCTCTGCATTCAGGGATGAGGCTGAAAACTAATGTTCAATGTTGTTCCTGCTGTATTTAAAATAGACACGATGCTGTAACTGAAATGACTGACTGCACGGGCTTATGAGCACTTTATGAGCCACATTAGTAAACAGCCTGTCCTTGCATACACACATCCAGGTCTAGTTCTCAGTATCAACCGAGTTGAAGTACACAGTTCCCCTGTAGTCTGATAACTGATGCACCATTTATGTGTGGCAGAATGTGGTGTGAAATGATTTCACACCACATTCTGCACATCACAACAGAATAGCTCTGATGTGAAGGAGTCTGGGTGCTAAACTGACCGACTTTTCCTAGTCCAAACATTTGATTTAGTCTGTTTCACTGTTTGCTGAGCATTGGAGTTTTTTCATTTACGTTTTACACAATGATCACGTATCTCTAAACTTGTCCTTGTGCTTTTTTGCTTTCTGCAGGGCCAGCAGGAGCCCGGTGAGGGAGGTGAGGTGGACAGAGGAGGCGCAAGACCAAGGGCAGCAGCAGCTGGCGCCGGGACGGCCTCAGCAGCCGGAGCTACACCCAGCCCAGGAAAACAGTCATCAGGCGGGGAAAGAAAAGCCAAGAAAGAGTTGAAAGATAAAGACAAGTGTGTTATTTTGTAACATACAGCGTGTCAGTGTGCGTGTGTTTGTGTGCGTGCGTGCGTGCGTGTGCGTGTGCGTGCGTGTTCTGTGTATTTGCTTATCTGTGTGAAAGGAGACGGCATTAGTTTTTCCTCGGACGACACACAACATGCTGCCCCTACTCGATGGCAAACAAGGGAAGGATTGAGTAGAGACATGACTAACGCAGGATTGGCTGTTCCCACACCACTGGTGCCTGCTATCCTCTATCCTCAGTGAAACCTGGACATCAGAGGAAGGGACACGACATTAACTACCCCTTATCTTTCATAGAGTTAGGCCAAACTTTGTTACAGGTCGCACAGTGCACTATATTTGTGATGTGGGGTTGAATTTATCTGAGGTGAGGTCTTTTATAGGAAAAATAGGGGTCACCTGAAGAAACAAAGTGTCATCCATTCACCATTTAAAAGAGTTTTATTAATTTTTCACTTTTGCAGCTCATAAGCTCTTGTGTTTTTGTTTATATTTATTAAAAAATAATTAGAAAGATCGACATTTTGTGTTTAGCTGCTGATGCCAAGATTTTGTTTTGTTTATTAGTGTAACAGGTAGCTTTTGGGAGGTTGTTTTTTTTTTTTTTGTAAGCTGAAAAGGGATGTTTTTTTTGTCCTTGCCTGTGGGCAGTCAGTGTAACACCTCATAAGTCACATCTGAAACACCATAAGGGTTAAAAGATGCCAGATAGCTGCCAGACACTGTAGCTCCGTGACAACGCTCACCGCAGCGCTCCCCGTTCAGATTTGCCTTAGCAGAGTAACGCAGTTTTGTATTCTGCTCCGTCTGACAGTGAACGCGAGCTCGTTTTCATGTGTATAACGTTCTTTACATAATACAGCGGTGTGTGGCGTCTCATTTACTGAGCATTACAGATTTAACACGTTTCAGTTTGAAAATGGCCAAATATTTTGTGCTTCTTTTTTTTTTTAATGCCACAAATTTTGGACAAGTAATGTCTTTATGTTGTGATTCTTCACAAAATCTCAATTCGGGAATTTTTTTTTGATTTATTATTTTGTTTGAATTTGTTTCGTAGACATAAGAGTTTGTGGATTAGATTTGTGTTTGATGGCACCCACTTTAAAGTTAACTGCAGTTAAGAAGGCACTTCTCACTCTCGTAGCCTCATTTGGCAGCTTCCTCAAGAGATGCTGTGTGTGTGCAAGATATTTTGATCGTAGTTGTTCAGAAAGGTGATGTGGTTAAACCTTAAAGCCAGGGCATTCTGGGATCCTGGAGAGTGTGGGGGTCGTGACCCTAAAACGATGAACCGCTGCTGCTCCACAGCCAGGTTTCTGACAGAGTTCAATAAGGTCATTTAGCATTTGTGGATTTGAAAACACAAACCTGCATCTAATTTCAAACATGTTACGTCATGATTGAGATATGAGCATGAGTTTTAGCACAAGTTACAAGGCTGAGAACCAACTTGTATCATGCTTCCTCCACCTGGCCAGTGTCTGTTTTTTGTTGTGTTTTTTTAACTCTTTTTTTTTTTTGTGGAACTTTGCATAGGATCTCCTTTGAACTTCATAGAGGATTGAATTGATCTAAAAAAAATGATGATATTTCTGGGAAATAAGACCTGAAAGTCAGATTTTTCACATGTTGAACATGGTGAACTGGTCTGGGAGGTAAAGGATGTGCATTCTGAGCTCTGAAATTCATAGTAATAGATAATCATTCAGGCATCAACTTGAAAGATTGTGTTGGTTTTTGTTTTATTTCAGTGCAGCATTGAGCATGCAAACACATGATGTATATATTTAGCTACTGCATTCTTAAAGTTGATCTAGTTAGTGGTTTGTGCCATTATTACCATGGGACTGCCTCCTGAGACACTTTTATATACATTCCAGTTGGATGCCTTGACTCAAGCCGTCTGTTGCAGGCTGTAGAGACAGTCGTCACAGAAGGTTTTTGCAGTGCTTGTAAAATGGTCTCCTCTTTTTATTTTTATTTATGTTTTTTGGTTGTTTTTTTTTTTGGTTTTTGTTCAGTGAGAACAAATTCACTGTCGGGACAGGATGATTACATGGAAGCTACCTACTGTGTGGGAAACCTTTCTTACGGGCTTTGTGTGATGGCAGCAGGGTGAGCTCAGCATTTGTTTGAGCCAAAGAAGGCTGTGTTTTGTGTATATATCTGTAAAGCCTTACAACATTTCAACATTTTTATACAACACAAGGAAACAGGCGTAATAACATATTGAGACAATCCATACAGTTTTCCACATAAGAACTACTCTCAGGCCTTTTTCAGATGGACATATTCTTCTGTGTCTCTTCAGATAATCTGCTTTTTAAAGGCACACCTCCTCGGCCTGCAGTCACTTCCTCAGTCACGGCTTTTAAGTAGATGTATATGTACACACACACATACACACACACACACAAGTTTGAAATTTACAGTAACACTAGGTTATTTAAGACCCTCATGTTTTGTGCTACACACTAACAAAGATAAAATGGGTGCCCCCAATGAAAAATAAAGATCTCTTTGGACAGCAAGAAGAAATGTTCTCAGTCATATGCACTTTTCAGTTTCATAGCAGCTTGTTATCTAAATATACAACTTTAAATTATAATATTAAATCCAGGGGTAAAAGCAAGAAGCTCAGAGAAGGTGATTGATCAACACTGTTTTTTTTTTTTTTTTTTTTAAACCTCATCTATGTTTCAACCCATTAAATGTTGATCAATCATTCCAGTACAAGTTTAACAATGAAAATTCATCCATGGAAGTTTTCTGTTGGTTTGTATCTGTATAAGTGAAAAGAGTTTTTGAGTGAGATGACCCTTGTTGTTATCATTTTTATTATAATTATTATTATTTCAAAAGTATCCCAGTCAATATGACCAGAATCTCATATTTTTGTTGTAATGGTCACTTCACCCCAGGCTCCTATGATGAAATGTTCAGAAGGACGTTGTGTGTTTGGTGTCTCAAAGTGGTTTCTTGTATGCCTTGTAAAAGTGACGGTGGAGTAAATGCTGTATAATTAGTATTTTGACAAGGTGACCGTTAAACATATAGTTGTTGTAATTGGTTTTGCACTGTTACATTGATATGCACTAACAGAAAAGAAACATACCTCATTTTCTACAAAACATAAATTGTGCAAGAGCGCTTTTCCTTTTTTTTTTGGGATGGGGGGCTACCTTTTTTCTTTTCTTTTAAATGACTATTATGGTCAAAATCATTTTCATGTTGGTTTCTGCTGCTCAGAAGTCAGCTAAGAATAGTTTGAAAAAGTGTAAAAGGGCTTTTCAAATGCTTTGACTCCAAATGAAAGGCTTAATTTGTTGAAGGGTACCAAATCAATAGAGCTTGCTGCAATTTATTATACTACTCAGGTTAGTAGTACACCTATAGCTGTCTAAAGGCCCCCAGTACAGAGGGGTGTGTTGCAGTACTCAGCTCGTAGATAGAAGAATTTAAAGACATTTTTTTGTAAAGAGGCAAACATGTTTAGTCAAATCTGATGCCCGATCCCATCAGAAAAAAACGTAGGTGCCCTTCTAATTTATGTTGTCATTTTTCATCACTAAAACTGCATAATATTCCCAAATGGGAGTGAGAATTTCATAAAAAGGGTAAGGTTTATTTAACAGAGGGAACCATTCACTCTTGTTGTAGGAGACATCCAGAGCTGAACCATCCAAAGGGCAATCTTTTCTTTAATGCAATATCAAACCCCCAGATTTGTCTTTTGAAGCATGTGTAAACTATGGAAAGGAACGTTCGGCACAATAAAAATTTTACTATCTACTACCCCAGGAATATAATTTTACATTGTACGACGTGTTTATATTTCAGACAAGCAGGAGGAACATGTTTGTGAATATGGTAGGTTACTTATTTGTGTTGACATCATTGTTTATCTATTTACTTAAATGACCAAATAATGTATGTAGCCTTTCACATTGTAGTCACATATTGTATAAAGTGATTATATAATATAAATATATATAAAGCAAAATGCCTTATAAACAAGGGATATTCAACCTGATTAGAAATGACCTGGATAATAAAATAATAAAATCTATAGTTGGCTTGTTGTCATTGTTGCCTCCAGGAAAGTTTAAGCTTAGTCTTTGCTTTGAAAATATGCAGCACCATTATTCTTTATTTTATACAGTATAGCAGAAAAAGTGAGTCGGATGAAAATTTGAGCATATTGAGTAGGGGATTTTCAAACTAGAGGCTGTGACGTGACAACAGAACTGTTAAAAGCAAACGGAATCTGAAAGTCCGGGAAATGTTTCCACAACAGACGATCTGTTGACGGCGCAAGTGGACGACTGCAAATGTCACAGGGATTTATTTGGGGTCTGAATACGTTATACCCAGCAACTTCATTACAAATCTGGCTTAAACTCTTGAAAACTATACTTACTGTTGGAAGTGACAAAATACATGAACTCTCCAAAACATTCAAAGTGTTAACAAAAGCATCAGCCGTAACCAAATGTATGAGAAATTCACTCAGTTTAATGAAGCATGAACCCACACAGATATGTACATAAAGGAGAATATGGAGCGAGTCTTAGTACATGCACAACAGTCCTGGATGTTTATTGGTCCAAAAGGAAAAAGAAGCTTTACAGGTTTCAAAACTGCATGAAGAAAATAAATAACACTGAAATGACTAAATGGACATTATAAAAGTACCTCCTGACAAAAGTATTGGTTGAAGTCACGGCTGACCAAATACCGACTCTTCTTTTTAGGTTAGGAAACATTAAGGTTTCTGACCAGATGGAGATTCAACATTCTGCATCTTGCAACAGAATTACTTTGTGCTTCTATGGGAAGGTTCAATAATCCAAGACAAAATACCTCAACAATATGCGCCTTGCCAAAAGTAAATCGTAAAAATAATTGACTGAGAACCAGAAGCAGTTATTGAACTTTTTTCTTTAACGGCCATCTGACTTCACTGAAAGTTCGATAGTAACAGTTTAAAGTCAAGATTTCATTTCACACGGACATAAAGATGGTGCCTTGCGAGAGGTTAAGAAGAATCCATTTGCAACTACGCAGGGTCTTTTTACAGATTTACACATCTTTCTCAGCCAAATCTAAATAAAATCAGGCAGCCACCCACAAGCATGACTTAAAAAAAAAAAAGTTCTTCAGCAAAACATTCAAATGAGCTGGTTATCCATATAGCTTTATAGTTCACTAAAATAAGACATTACAGAGGAAAACTGAGTGTAACACTACGCTGTTGAAAATGTACAGACAACACTCGATAAGAAGTCATCACTTGCAAACTTACAAAGACCTAGGACTGTACAATACCTTCCTAAATAGTAAAATTGTGCACAGGTTTGTTTGATGACAACAGCAGAACTGCCAGGAAAACCCTACACTGGGGTAAACACCATGTCTATACATAGTAAAATAGTGTTACTTCATGGCCACAAATGTGCCGCCGAAAACTGATTTTTCTACAAATAAAAATAAAGAGTTCCAAAAAGTCTTCTCAGATTCTTTTAAGTGGCAAAATCTGGTTGCTGTTAGAACGGCCGAGGTGTTCCTTTGAAAGTCTTGAATCCACCAACAGAGCCGCTGGAAAGGGAGTTGTTTGTGATCTGTACAATTCGACTCATTCCTGATGAGGAGTGACTGCAAAGAGATAAGTCACAGTAAGATGGCTGCACCTCAGGTACAGTATTCAACCTCGTCATTAATCTATCCATTTGCTATACCTAGTAGCCATCATGCTGCCCCGAGTGTCTCCCATTCTGCGATTATCAGGGAAGCCACCTCCCTGGGAGCTTGAACCACCATGCCAGTCCTTCCTCAGTCCTTCATCCCTGCTGTGTCGCTGCACCACAACCTGGCGACCGGATGTAAATGGCTGCAGAGAGAAATGGAGTCATCAAGTTACATAAAAGTAAAAAGGTGTGACAAGTTGAAAGCCAACACTGAGATTTCAGGATTGCTTCTATGGGGGAAAAATACCCACCGTCCATCCTGCTCAACTGGTTGACCAACCTTAATGGATTAAAAAGAAAACATGGCACGAAATGTCTGCTCTGTGGTGCATCTCTCCATGTGTGTCTCGGTTTGGCTGTGTGAGATTTATTTTTTATTCCAAGTGAAAAAAAACCACAACAGGTGCCAAGCAGTCAAATGATTAATTTGGCCATTTTTCCAGCTCTTGCTTCCCCCTTTAAGGATCCTTCTCCCACCCTACTCCCTGACCAAAATCAAATCCTGGTTAACCTCAAACTTAATTAACAGTAATAAAACTGAACTTCCTTGTGGGTACCAAAGCTTCCCTCTTCAAAGCTGGTAGTTTTACCTTACATTGACAGCTCCATAGTTTCCCCTCCCCTCAGGTTAAGAGTCTGGGTGTCATCCCTGACAGCTCACTTTCTTTCAAAGCTCACATCAACAACATAACTCGGTCAGCATATTTTAATTTAGGCAACATTAATCGCCTCCATCCCTTTCTCACCCTTTCTCACCCTCTGCTATCCTGGTCCACATCCTCGTCACCTCCCACCTTGATTACTGTAATTCTCTTACGTCTACTCAGTAAATCTCTCCATAAACTCCAACTGGTCCAGAACTCAGCACCCCGCATCGTCACCAGAACCCCCTCTTTTCACCACACGACACCCGTTCTGCAGCAGCTCCATTCAGATTTGCCTTCAAAATTCTCCTCCATACCTCCAAAGTCCTCCACGACCAACCTGGCTCTGCTGGAGGTTGAATATTAAAAACAATATTCTTCAAAGAGAGCTTGAAAATGATTTGTATATTTCTTCTCATGCAGTCTACATTATCATTAAAAGGAATGTGGAGGGATATTGGGGCGTAAAAAGCAAGGACATAGGGCTAAACTGCCAAACTATGATCTCCAATCCCTCGGATATAACTGTATCAAGAACTGTCATTCATCAGAAGCTGCTATGACCACAACAGCAAGGGTTAGTCTTGGAAACTTTTTGTCAAACTCCACATTCAGAAACACTGCAACTTTATCATGTAAAAAAAAAAAGCCTCTTATCAACCTTGTCCAGAGATGGTGTTGAGCATTTTGGGCTCAAGACATCTGTAATGGACACCATAGTGGTACACCATGTGTACTGTAGTGAGTTCAATGAATAATCCAGACCTTTTCTGGAATAAATTGATATTTGGATGCTTCCATTTGTCTTTGGTCTGGAGCATACAACCCTCAAACTGTTAAAACATGGCAGCATTAATTCAGAAAATGACAAATCGTAGATCAACATCTGCTTTCAAAAAGGACATCTCTTCCAGAATCATCCATGAACTTTCTAATAAGACTATACAAACCAAATTCTGCTCGTCTAAGGAAGGAGATGGTACACGCCTCTCTTAACCAGGCCATGAGAGAATGCGTGAAGAATTTTGGATAAAAATGTGACCACAATGGCCACTCTGTTGAAAACCTCAACAGAGGTGTTTGCAGATAAAACGCACACAAAAAAAAACAAAACACACCAGCTGACATTCTTCATCACTTTTTTCCTTTTAACTTGTGAACTGACCTGATCATTCATCACCATGGGTCTCCGTTCATCTCGATCATTAAAGCTGCTCCTTCCTCGGGCTGAGGTGCCTCCTCTCAGAACCGGACCTGGACCATCTCTGCCTGGTCGCTCTGAGCGCATGCGGATGGGTCCTCTGCACAACAAACAAATTATATTGAATATACCTGAACTAACAATTAATAATGCTTCAAAGAAATATAATAATTATTCTTCTACCTTATGTCTCCCTTGTTTGAGTTTATTGCTCCCTCATTCTTCCATCCGTGTCCTCCATCTCTCTGTGCGCGACTGTGTGACATGGTGGGCATTGTACCTCTTGCCCCCAAAGGGCGATCATGAATTGGTGCAGGGCGTCTGTCATCTCTGTCTCTGCGGTCTGTATCCCGCACTTCACCGCGTGGAGGCGGCGCCTCAGCTCTGCGGACTGTGTCAAAGTTCTTGGGGAAGCGATCAAAGCCTGAGCCCTCTGCCGCCCTGTGAGGAGCAAGCCTACTCTTCTTCGCCTCTGGCTCGCCCTCAAACCTGTTGCGTCTTGGAACAAAAAAAAAAAAGACCAAAATTGGATTTTTGAAAACCAAAAAGAGAAAAAAAAAAAAAAAAACCAGCAGAGATCAAGAATCATTGTTCCTTTTCAAAATGTAATTCTTTCAAAAAGTTTAACACCATTTTTGATGTACTACAAATATGCAAGTTTTGTTAAAAAAAAAAAAAAAAAAAAACTCTGACATCCCCTGCTCAAAGTACAGTTGCTTTTATCCAGAGAAACGTACAACAGAGGAACACAATCAAACTACAATAACACAGTAGATCAAAGTAAGTACAGTTAAGTCAGCAGTCAAATAAGTTCCGCTAAGATGAAGTTAAGACCAAGTGCAGTTCAAGAAGTTAAAAAGAGAGCAGTTAATGGCAGAAGGTGTTCTTGGAAGAGGACAGCCTTCAAGAGCTTCTCCAACATAAAGAGGGACGACATCGCTTGCGGCCACTGTTGAGGAACTACATGGGAGACGATTGTCGACTGCAATCGCCTCGTTTGAAGAGAGGGTCAGTGTGTGTTTTTGTGATGAGTGCAGTCCTCGGGAAGGGGTTTATGCGTTTACAATTGAGTAAACGCCAGTAAATTGAGTAAACCTGTAGCCAGGTGCGGACCCTGAGATCAACTTGTAGGCAAGCGACTTGTTTTAGTCAAGCAGACTCCGGTTGCCAGTGTAACCCAATGAACGTGTGACGCAGATGCACCGCAGCATTCTGGACCTTTTGTAGTGATTTTAATCACACAAGAAGGTATAACTTTCAGTCCTGACGGTAATTTTCCATAGGATAATCCCTGGAATAACCTCGCGTGAATCCATCTATGGTGTCCATAAAGCCACATCGACCTGCAGTGATTGTAGGTTTCTTAGCAGTTGATTTTTATAGACTCAAAAAGTGGTTTTTAAAGTCAGTTTAGCGTTACCATATATAGTTGTGAGACCAGCTCTCGGCATACTGTAAAAACACCAAATAAAGGCCCAGGCGTTAATTGGCTTCAATCGCACGTACCTGTCATATGTGTTGGGATGTTGGTCAGCGGCATCTGGAAAACGACCCCTTTCACGAGAATTAAAGTTTGAAAAGCGGTTCTGTTGCCTGTTGAAGTTTGAGCCCTGGTTCATACGGACATCTGACCCCGACTGCATCTTCTTGTTCCCATTCCAGTAAGGATCATCCCTCCGACTGAAAGAAAAGGCATAGACATTCCTCATAAATTCAGAGCAACATTAAGGACTATGAGGATGCACAATTTTTTAAATCGGATAGGTAAATTCTGTTGATTTAGGTGAAAACGAAATCCAATAAATTAGAAAAAATTCAAAATAACTTGCTGTTGTGTAGTGTCTTTTATAACAGTCTGTGTTGCACGGACTTCATGTCATTTGCTGTGCATTACTGGTAGTAACTTAGCTTATCCCTGTGTCTGCCCAACTGGAAATTAGCTCCAATAGCACGATGCCAGAGGCAACACGTCTTTGCCAGTCTGGTTTTCTTGCCTGCAGCGGACGACGACAACGCTGCTGGTCGCAAAGAATTTTCAGGATGGATACTAAGATGTGGGGGAAAAAGACTGCAGGTTTTACCCAACCAGTCCTATATCTCCCCTGAACAGTTGTCATTGTGATGAGGTTGTATTAGTGTTGATATTCCCATTTAGTATCATTTTAAAACTGTAGAAGTTTTTTTTTTAGATAAATGACAACGTAATAGAATTCATTGTACTTTGAGATAATTCTGTGAACCCTTTTTGAGGATGCTTTTTATTTAATATTTGACAAACATTTGACTTACAGTAAACTATACAAACACCTCTCTCATCGTCACACTAAAGGGATGCATCGATGCATTTGTTTGTCATTCATAAAATACTTAAACATGAATTTTGACAAACTTAATATAGTTCTCTCAAACCTGTATCTTCAAAGATAAACTTGAAGGTTTGTAATTTGCAATTTTTTATACTGTTTTTTTATTTAATATACACGGTGACCGACTACAGGCCTTGGGTGCACCCAAATTCACTGTGTGCAATCACAGTACATTTTTAACCTAGACTATTTTATTTGACACATCCAAAGTGTATCTAAAAAAGTGTTTATGAAGTACTGTGGCATCTTACACACAAAATAAATAAAAAAGGATCATTTGAAGAGACAGGACTTCTCTGCCGTTTTCGTCCAGAGGTACTAAAATATTTGTTTGTTGTTTTTTTTAAATCTTTAATATAATCTTCTTGTCATGTTGTGGGTCTCTGGGAAGCCCCTAGAGACAACTTCTGTTGTAATTGAGGCGATATAAAGGAAATTGAATTATAATGTGCAGTTTGTGCACCCAGGAGATTTAAAAAATAAATATATATATGGTGGCCAAGCAGAGGCAGTTAATAATCAGTAATTGGTATTGATTTAAATTTTTCCATATCATGCATCCCCATTTATCTATAAAGTGATAAGATTTAATCTTCTATAATACTATTCAAAAATGTTACAAGTTGTGTGAATTTGCCTGGCTCAAACCCTCAAACCCAATGGGCAACAAAATCTTAAAACATGTCGGATGAATGCGTTCTCTTAATCAGACTCCCAACATTGTTGTTGTCATGTCTAATGAACCCAGCGGTGTATATCACTAATCTGACTGGATCAGACAGACTGGGATCCAGCCTCACCAGGTCCGACAAATGTCCTCCAACAACACAAATATTAATTGATGCGCGCTTGTAAACGGATGGCATGCGCAAAGGCGCCAGGTGAATTTGACATACGATCAAGTGTTCAGAGCAATTTAGCAGATTCAGTTATAAGAACAATATTCAAAATTTCCTCTTCTCTGATCAGAGTATATTAGCATCAAAATACATTTTTTAATATGCGTTTATTTTTAAAAACACCATGAGACAAATGAAGGAGAGAAAAACAATCTAATCTTGTTGGGTTTTTTAATGTCAATTGCTCCACAGTACTCCATGTCTGGAGTTGTGTTGGGATTGTGCATGTGGGAATTCTTGTATATTCAATATCAAACATGGCTGCAAATTCTAACAGACTTTCTTTGCTTATATTTCAAAGATCTTACTTATTACTGATCACAACACTAACTGCAAACATTTGATTCCTGATCAGTCTTAACCAGATGAAGAAAGCCGTTAAATCTTATGCATCCATGTGTGAAACTGAACCTCCTAATTATCAATGTCATGGGTAGCATATAAACTAAACCAATTTATGACTCAATCCTAGCTTTCCTTCATTGGCATTCTGTTAAATTCTGGATAGAATTTAAATGTCTTTTTACACAAACAGCCCCTTAGGGGCCGAGCTCATCCTAACAAAGCACTTCCCTCTCAAAACGACACGTTAGTGGCTACTATGGTTTCTAAAAAATAGATTGAGAGAGACTTTAGCTGTCGGGCTCCTCAAGGAAACAGCTCCCACTTGGCTTTTGTGATGCAGACACAAGCTACATTTAAAATTAATCTTAAAACCTTTAAATAAAAGGTTACAGTTAGAGGCAGCTTTAATGATGGTATACTTTTGCGTTTATGTGTAAATAATATTGCCATTAACACTGATAGAGATTAAAGACAGAGATCTCTGGCCTGATCTCTCTGTGTAAGTTGGTCTCTCTCCTCTATTACTGCAGACCCCCGACCAGTCGAGGCAGATGGCCACCCTCCCTGAATCTGGCTCTGTTTGAGTTTCCTGTCTAGCCTCTTTCAAAATAAAGGCCACTAGAGCCACACATTTTTTTTTTTTTTTTAAGTGCATAAACATGACTGTTGTGAATCAGCGTTTTACAAGTCAAGTGATTTAAACTGAATTTAATGATAAAATATATACGTGCCCGTTTTCCGCCTCCCGGCCTCTCTTGAGGGTGTTTCTCTTTTCTTGCTCAAACCGGAGATGCTCCTGCTGCCTCCGAAGCTCCTCGCGCTCACGTGCCATGCGCTCTGCCTCCTTGCGCCTTTCCTGCAAGAATAAAAATAAACATTTACTCTGAATTTTGCTGTATAATAAGAGGCAAAGAATTAAAAAAAAATAAAAAAGTGGTTTAGTGTATGTTTAAACCGTTTAGAGAAAAATGTATTATCTCTCTTATTTGGCAAAAACAACCCAGCAAATGTTTAGCCGTCTTGTACCCTTTGTCCACTAGGCAGGGTACTGACACCAAACATTCCACATGTGGACAAATGTGTTGCCATCCTTCAATTAAAGAAATAAAAAGCTTAACCTATAATCCCCTGTCATTAGGCTGGACTTCAAACATGCTTGTTTTTAAGCTGTGGCCCTCTATTTCATCTATGCTTTATGACAGACATATTTTCGACCAAAGAGCCTGAAAGAAGCTTTACATCTGTCACACTGCTTTGTGGGTACAGCCTTTTAAATTCAACAAGCTGCTTAAAATATTAGCCGCTGCTATGTTGAAAGCACAATGGGATTTGGGTGTGGGAAGAAAAAGAAAAATCAAGTAGCCATTGAACTGATTTGCTACAGAAATAATCCAGTATTTAGAGTTGGAGACCTGAAGACAAATGAGTTCACACTACCTGCTCTATGCGAATTCTCTCCCTCTCAAGCCTCTCTCGCTCCAAGCGTTCCCTTTCCAGTTTTTGTCTCTCCATCTCCAGTCTCTGGCGCTCCCGGAGTAGGTTCTCCCGTTCTTCACGCTCCCGCAACAAACGGATCCGCTCACGTTCCCGCCGTTCATGTTCTGCCATTTCACGCTTCCTAAAAGTAAAATCACTCCTCGTATCAATTCTCTTTTGAAAACTGACGAACGTATAACCCCTTTCATCTTTAATCTACCGAATGTGTCAAATGTGAATTAATTCAGGTTACCTGCGCAAGTCCACAGCTCTACGGACACGCTCCAGACGAACCATGCGTTCACGCATTCTCTGCTCCTTCTGCTCCTTCATCTTTTCAAAAGGCAAGATATCTCCATCTTCCATTTTGTTGGGAAAAGTTCGCTGTTTCTCTCTAATCATCTCCAACTAAGAGGGGAAAAAAAACAAAGTACACATTTATATTATTAACACTGAAATCTGTTTAAAGTAAAATCAGTATGTCGAAAGAAAAGTTACTCATGTACCTCTTCAGGAGGAATCAACCACTTTGGTCTTCTTTGAAAATTGGGATTGAAAAAGGGCTGAGAAAAAAAAGAAAAGCAAACAGGATCTCTTTATGTCCAGTGATAGCAATTTCACAAAAAACTCACGTTCAATACAATATCTTTCATAAAGCAATTCGAAAAAAAAAAAACCCCACCAACCTTCTCAAAATATCTTCCCCTTCTGAAAGGTCTATTCCTGCCAAAATTGAAATGCCTTTTGGGATAAGGGAAATCCATCATCTTGTTTGGGCTCTTTGACCCTAGAAAAGTACACATAAGCAGAGAGATCAGAAACATCATATTTAATTAATAACTAAATAAGATTCTTTTAGTGTTGAGAACAAAACAAAAACTTACGTCCATGCTTTCGGTCATCTCTTTTTGAGGATTCTTGTTCCGAGCCAGATGAAACGGAATCTGATTTTCCACTTTTGGCCTCAAGGTTCTTGCTTAAATCTTTGTCCTTTTCCAACATTTTATCAGATTTTTTTTCTTCTTTTTTATGAGATAGCTGTGTTCTGATTTTAAAAGAACCAACAAGTTAAATGGGCTTTAAAACAGACAAACAGAGGATTAACGTTTCAATTTTTGCAGTCACCCACTTGTTTGTCAGTTTTGTCCCAGTGGAGGTACGTTTGTCAGTTAATTTGCTGGAACCTGCTTTTTCTTCCATTTCTTTCTTTGATGGCTCCTTTTTGAATGGATCATTTTTGGCCTTTAGAAAACAATGTAAAACAAAAAACAACTTCAATGAACTGTGAACACCTTAAACCAACAGCATAAAACAATGTAACAAAATGTAAATCAATTAATAAATTGATTATGTTTACCCTTTCAACATATATCTGTTGTCCATGGAGCTCTGTGCAGTCAAGATGAGAGATGCATCGCGCCACCTCCGTACTCGAAGACATCGTCACTAATCCATAACATTTTGAACCAGGACTACGAGCATTTGTAACCACCTTGGCGCTTAAAACCTGTTGGAAACATTTGTGACAGAAAGCAAAGTTGCAGTGATATTTTAATTCATAGAGAATATCAAGGCTCCGGTATAACCCTGACCCTGAAAAAGATTAAAAGTGGATACAAGGAAGGATAGATGTATAAATGGATAACCAAAGACTGATTAAAACTGAAACCATTAGTTACCTTCCCATATTTGCCAAACAGGTTCTTCAGATCAGCTGCTTTGGTGTTTGAAGACAGGCCGCTCACCCATACATTACGAGAAGAGCTGTTACTTCCAACAGCTGCTGACAAAAGAAACATTTTTTTTTTAAACTGAGACAAGTGATGTCCAGGATGTCATAGTGATAACATTTGAGGAACATCTTACCCTTTTCATCTTTTGCAGCTTTTCCATCTCTGTCGCTTGAAGAACTGCAAAGCAAATGTTGCAACAATAACACAAAAAATGAGTCGAAGTAAATAAAACCTTGATGCAAAGTGACGGGCATATGTTCAATCGAATAAAACATGTGCACTGTTGAGGAAAAAGAAAAAGAAATCCATTTAGGCAGGCCGCAGATCTGAACCAATGTCTCAAAGGCTTCATTGTTTTTCCAGTGGTGAGATGGGTCAAGCTTTCAGCCAATTTATTCCCTGGACCAATGAAATCTTCAGAGGTTTGTTCAACTTCAGTGAATCATTTGACCAAAGGTTGGGGGGAGATCATCACGGTGTCTAAAGCTGATTTACACTGCCTTGTGTAGAAAAGGGCTTTACAACTGTAGGAAGGGTCAAAGTAACAAAATAAGAGTCGTTTTCTCAGCTCCAGGATATGTCACAATTTAACCAACTTCGGGAAAATAAATGAAAATAGTAAATTGCGGGATTAGGTACATCAGTGAAAATTTCCCTTATGGCAAAAAAATAAAAATCTTGAGGCTACCCACAATGACGTGTTCTTAGTGAGCTGGACTTGGTAGTAGTATCAAAGAACTGACATAGAAAGACAAACCTCTTAGCGCGACCTGATGCCCCAGTTGCAGAGGGGCCTTTCTTCCCAGAATCCTTTTCTTTATCTCCGGTTTCGGCTTTCTTCAAGGCGTCTCTGCCGTCTTTCTTCATGGGATCACCTCTGGAGTCATCTTTCTTACCATCGCTCTGGCCCTCCAGCTCTTCGTCCTTCATGTCATCATCTGGATCCATCTCCGCAGAGGCCTCTGGCTCATCAGTGCCTTTCTCTGCCTCTGAATCTGGAAGTTTCACATGTTTACCTGTTTCCAGGAGGTCGTCGCCATCAACATCTAGGGTGATGGCATCTTCATTTGGGATTGAGACGGATAGGTGATCGTCTTCATGTTCTTTTGAGGAGCTCATGGCCTCGGCATCCATCTCAGCTTCTTCATTCTCTGCGTCTATGTCTGCTTCCTCATCCGCCTCTGCATCGACCTCTGGATCTGGATCCGGCTCTGGCTCTGAATCAGCTTCAGCCGCCACAGCTTCAGACTCTGGTTCAGGCTCAGAGTAAGCAAGGCTGTCCTCGCAGGGTGGAGGCTTAGATTTTTCACGAGTACCATCATCTGTATCAGTTACATCTGAGGGATTTAATAAGGATAAACATGGCAAAAACACAACTTTTAACATCGACAAGTCGTATGTTACTACCTAAAAAGTAGAACATCAAGCACATTTAGTGTTAACTGTCATCGAGGTCGCAGACATCATAGGTAGACACAAAACACAATCTCCACGGGAAATGGGATGATTCGGTGCTCCTCGTTTCTTGTCAATTTGAGAACTTGAGCCATTCTTTACAGTGAAGGTTCTGTTCCAGGTGCTTCATACAATGTGTAGCAGCTCTCCAGATATGACTCCAACAACGTCCGCATTATGATGAGAAGTTCACGAGTTCTCCATTCGTCGTCTCCTCAATGCAAAAATACATCTGCAGCTGATCAGCACAAGGCAAGTCATCTGAATTAAGGAATCTTCCAGCATTTCTTCAAAAAAATTAATGCAAATGTCCTGGTACATCAGCAAAAAATAAATTTTCCCAATCATCAAACCCAACTTGATATAAGTGTGTCCAGTCCACGGTACGAAAAGTATATCACTTTGAGCATAACAATCCATCCTTTACAGATTTGGGCCATGCTGTGAGTGCTCTGTCTCTTCTTTGCACACACCGTGCTGGAGCTGCAGTCAGCTGGGTATTATCTTTTTCTGGAAATGTGTTGCCTTTGGACATATTGCATGGGTGCCGGTGAAAGTGCTGAAGAATGTCAGAGTCCTTGAGCAAAGGCAAATTCCAAGTATATTCAACAGACATATCTTGACAAAAATCTGTATTTAGGACTCCAATCCTGTGTCAAGTGACGTATGAAGATATGCCGTGTACACTTGTCAAAGGTCTGTCCATGTAGTCAATCACGGTGTCAACAGGAGAGTTTGATGATTCCTCAAATCACTGAAGTTGTTGCTTCTTTCAGATGATGGGGTGCATGATATCAGCTTGTGAAATTCACTCTTTATTGGCTTGAAGAATGTAGGTGTTTAAGCACGAAAAGCCATGGAAATCCTCTGATGGAAACAGAACTTTCCCCCCAAACGGTGCTTTTTCCAGAGAAATATGGTACATAAAAACCAAGATGATCCAGGTGCAATGGATCCTTTGTGCAGTTAAAAAATAAATACCGTTGCCTAAACAGTGCAGTAGTTTGCAGAACCATAAACATACAATTACTGTATGTATTCTATCAGAAGCAGGTCATCATACACAAGTTGTTTGAAAGAAGGGGGAAGGGGAAAAAAATCTGTCAGCAATGGTCATTAATGTGACTGCATACATACCCTTTTCTGATTCATACTCTTCATTTTCCTGGAAAAAGAAAATGCAAAGATAAGTTAACCCCATGGGTTCACTGTTTGTTTTTTTTATAGAGTAGACATCAGTTTGTTGGAGTTTTTTTGTTTTGTTTTTTAATTCACAGCCTCTTCATCTTACTTAAGTCTCCCATATATACTAATGGCTACACAAAAGCATCTAACTCGCTCTCACATTTTATCATCATCAGCCAATATACTGATGTTGAGCTGTCCACGGTACTTAATTCCTGTGTGCTCACTGACTCACTTTGGTCCCAAAGATTACATACAAAGCTTACTGGGATACTACTGGTGCCTTAAGAGCACTGTTCCCTTGAGTCGATTTTTAGACCTTTTTCAGACAGTTACTTAAATCTCTTAGGAAGTCTCTCGGCTTCAAGCACATACAACGAAACCCTATGAGTGCATTACTGTAATGACTGGACAGGAGATGCCCAAAAGAGCTATTCAATGTCCTCTAGAAAACAAGTTATTTTTCTCATTATGACAAATAAATGTATTAAGCATGCTGAACTTTGACGAACTGACAGTAGATGGAGCTGTTGAAAAAGTAGATTAATTAGTTTAATTAGAAGTGTAAGCTTAATGGAACTGTGTGCATCTGCTGGAGCAACTGCCGCAGTTTAGACTTTTGGCAGTTAACTTACCCATACATCATTAATATTTAAATTGAAATACATTAAGTCTGAAATGGTAAGACTACAGCAGCAGCAGCAGGTCATTCAGGCATAATGTCAAGTTTATTTGCCACCACGATTATAAAAACACTGTACATGTCTTAAAAGGAGCTTAATTGTTTGGTTTCAGTGTTTCTGACTTTGATTACATTTTTGTTTCCCCTTTTTCTTTAAAAGATATGCAGAGGAAGTAGTTGTTATGGTAATTCAATCAATGTATAATTTTCTATATTTGTACAGGCTACCGTCTGTTTCTGTATCACATATATCATACCCTTCCACTGCTCACTTTTAACAGTACCAATATGGTACAATTTATATCCTGCAGCACTATGATGACCAGAACCTAGGATTAACTCAGTTGGGTTTGTGAATTTTCTTTACATTTGCATGTGTATGAGTGTCAAATAAAACTACTGGATCCCTCAATTTCACTTTGTGATGAAAGAAATATCTACCTACATAATCTATCAAAATGAATTATACTGAGCCATATTATCCTTAGTGTTACACTTCAGAAATTATAAATGTTGAGGGTTAAATCTCCCTCATATTTAAACTGTTTCAGGGCTTGAAATTAACGCTTTCCCAGGACCAGGGAAACTTGTTTCTGGCCAAGTGGGATCACTAATTCACATGCTAGGTTGGGCAAGTCCAAGTTGGAAAAAGCACAATCCAAAGTAGATATTTTGGGTTATTCGACCAAAAACTCAGCACATTCCATGGTTTAATATCTTCTAGAATCACCTCTAGCAGCAATAAGTTTCATACATCGAATCTAATGGCAACCGGGTCTCTGGAAAACACCTAGAGATAACTTCTGTTGTAGTCGACGCTATATAAATAAAATGGAACTGAAAAGAGTGAAATGTAACCATTTAAGATTTTCATGGATGGAATAATTGAACATATACCAGAGTTAATTTAATCCTAGTTTGAGCAGTATTGTGGTTTTATAACTGGACCTGGTCTAAGGCCTCTAAAATGCAGTGTAACAGTTTTTTGGTCTTGTGTTGATTCAGAAACTTCAGTGTTAGCAGAAATTGCTCCTGATCCATTTAAACTCCCAAAAAGGTTCAAAGAAAGGTTAAACACGTCTGATATTACTTGTTTAAGCACCTCTTTTCAAGGTTACATCAATTCCCAATGTTTTACTACCGATCTGTGAACTGAGACGGACGTGTTACGTCTGACTTTATGCGATGGAAAAAACATTTAAAAAAAGAGAAAAGGGTGAATCAGCATCACGCTCTGGAATATTGCGGTTTTAATCAGAGCTGTGATAGGCAGATAAGAGTAGTTAGTCATCAATATCCCACCATGAGAAAATAACCATCAAGGAGGTTCATTTGTCTAATTGTTGAAAATATTGTTTTACTTATTAAAAACCAAAGAACATGAGAAACATTCTTAAAATGCGCATCTCATGAGGGGAATCCGGGGTACGCAGGATGTCTCAACTGTCAATTTATTTGTTATTTTCATTTATCAGTTTTATTCAACTTTCTAGACCCCACTGGCCCCATTTTGTTACCGTCTTTAACGCCTTCATATATATTCTGTGATGCTGTGAAGGAATGTCTGTTTTTCTTCAATAAAAATAAAGTTCCAAAAAAAAAAAGCACATCTCATGATGCAGCAGAAGCTTATGTACGAGGGCTCAGCCCCGGACAAATCACACTCCTGCTGTACAATTTATCAATGTCGCGAACCCAGACTTGGTCACCACGCTGGCAACTCATCTTTATTAAGGATGCGGTTATTGTCCGGGTGCTGGAACACGTTTATAGTTTCACTTTGAAGTGCCAACGTTTGCGCAGCGTGCTCCAAATACATGACGTTCTGCAGCATCTTTTTTTAAAGGCCCAAATAATCCCAGTATGGATGTGCTGTTGCTCTTCAAAACTAAAGTTGATGCAGTGCTCTGCTCACTCTCACATCACGTAACAACCTTGTAATCACTAACAAGGCGCTTACAAAATTGCATTTCATGATATCGTGACATTACCGCAAATGCAATTAATCGTACAGCCTTAGTGAGACGTATAACTTCTTGTTCCCACCGGGTGTGGTGACCGCAGCTTGGCTGTGTCCATATCAGTCACTGTGAATTGCTACCACTCTGTTTAACGAGAGTGACCTAACCAGAAGCACCAGGGCATTTTTCAGGAGCATGCTAGGAGGGACCTTCTCCTCTGCGAGAGATAAGCACCTTCCCACCGAAGATCAAGCTGGCATGAGATAAGATAGAAGAATGGCACGAAAACACAAGTGGACTCCAACTCGTACATAATTCATCTTATCACGTGAAACTCCCATCAACAATTTTAGTATGATGTACTTTTCAGAAAGCTACAAGAGCTCCAATGTAAATTGATTAAGTTTATATTGATAATGTCCTATTAGCACTAAGAGCTGGTGGCTAATATTCCTGCCTACAACTGTTTCATATGAGCCATCGCTGTGTACTCTCTTCTACTGTCATGAACGTCAATGTTTAAACATGCCAAATGAGGCCCGTAAAGCAAGATGAAGTCTTTGGGTTTTATACAAATGTTCCACACTGTGTGACCTTGCAGTGAACCTGCTAAGGTTGTCACTTCTGGGAAGGTTGCTATATTCTTTTATAGTGGTGCAACGGATCATCATTGATTCGTTTGGATCAATGACTTCGGTGTGGCACAAATGTGATCCACTGATCACATTCCCTGAGGAAGGGAGGAGTTTGAACACCCCCCAACATTTATATCCCCTGTATGGGAGCATTTTGGCCACCCTGTCAAATATAATGAAGGAACGAGGTTAGTCTTTAAAACCGTGACGGTGTGTAGGCACTGTGGCATAAGAAAGCAATATGACAGTGGAAACATATCAAGCATTGCATTTGAAGTGACATAAACCCGGTGTTTCACTGACAGGAGTGAAAACGAAGGCTGCTCAACAACGTCACCACAGCATTCATGCAGCCCATTGTTGCACTATCCAACCACGCAACAGCCATCACAAACGCTATCAGTGTGTTTATTGGTGCAGACAGGGGACATAGTGACTGCAAAGAAGTCCACACTTTTTTTATGTTGCACTTTAAGTTGTTTTTCATTAATTATGTTAAAAAGAAAATATTATGCCTTGTGCACTTGATTCTATATATTTGAATTTATTTTGAATTTGAAGTTTTTAAACGAAAAGACAGAACTTATGATTATTATTGTCTTTTTTTTTGCTGATCCGAAAAATGATCCCATCCATGACTCTGATCCAAGAAACAATCCAAACCATGAGTTTTTTGATCCGTTGCACCCCTATTCTTTTATGCCTGTAAATATTCTATTCACTACAGACTGACTGACTGAAATTTGTCTGGAAATGGAATTATCATTCCCAGATTGATGAGCAGCAACAGCTATTTTTCTATGGCGATTGTTTACATCTAATATTGTGTCAATACACCAGTGCTGCACACCATCAAAGCCTTTTCCTGTATAAAAAGGTGATTATACTTCTTTTCACTGATAAGCTAATTAAATACATTTCATTTGCAGAACCTGGTTGCTACTTGCAGTCTTTATTTCTATGAAAGTACCATGGATATAATTAGTTCAATGCTTTTGGATGTAGGTTCAGTTTTTGTTAATAATTACACAGTGTACTTTGTTGCATTATGTTCATGTATGATCATTTTCACCTCATTTTAATACCTGATGAGATCTGGTGATTTTTTTTAAATCATATTTTGAAAAATAATCCTTAATAATGAAAAGGTGTGCTTATTTGCACAAGTCTACATCGAATAAGATGGTCCCTGTGAAAGATTCTTAAATTAGCATCTCATCATATTTTGCAAATGAGGACAAAAACAAACAAAAAGTGACAATTTTTTGGCAAACAGAAATGTATTCCACACTAACCTTGGAAAGGGTGTCTTCTTCTGCTGCGGTGTCCACATCAGATTCGACTTTCTTCCCTGAAAGATGACAATAAAAGGAAAACAAAATTAAAATGACAACATCTGAACTTAAGTCAACATGACTGTTGGATAAAATTATTGGACAAAAAATTACCTTTTGCCTTTCCACTTTTCCTAGTTATTGTGTCACTTGGAAGCTGGGTTTGAAAGTTTTCTGGGTCACCACCTTCATCCTCAATAGCCTTAAAATAATTAACAAAAGTTCATAAAAAGGAAAAAGTGTCACACAGAGATGGACTTTTATAACAATTGCATTTAAAATGTAACTTTTGCCACCTTTTCCATATTAACACAGTTATATATTCCACTTGGGTAAAGTACCTCGAGATGACTTGTGAATTTGAGATAAACAAAGTAAACTGAATATCATTAACATACAACCCTTGGGGAAAAAAAAGAAGAAGAATCTGCACCCTTTAAGGGTGTTAACACCCATTTCATACAGAGTAAAGGTATACCACTACTTAATTTCTCTGGCATTGTAAAAGCAAAAACAAATTTTCAGACTAAGCACACAAAAAAATTAAGGACAAGGAAAAAAGGCATCATTTAGTAAATTTCATTCATGTAATAAATATCTGCACCACTAAAACAAAGAGACTTGGAGACTTGTTTAAGACTCTAGTAGGTGTGAGTTGTGGGGAAAAAAAGATGACCATGCCATCAACATATTAGCAAATAATTCTCAACCACGATCTTGAAATGATTGGATCATTATACAGGACTGTCTCAGAAAATTAGAATATTGTGATAAAAGTCCTTTATTTTCTGTAATGCAAAAATGTCATATATTCTGGATTCATTACAAATCAACTGAAATATTGCAAGCCTTTTATTATTTTAATATTGCTGATCATGGCTTACAGCTTAAGAAAACTCAAATATCCTATCTCAAAAAATTTGAATATTCTGGGAATCTTAATCTTAAACTGTAAACCATAATCGGCAATATTAAAATAATAAAAGGCTTGCAATATTTCAGTTGATTTGTAATGAATCCAGAATGTTTGACTTTTTTTTTTTTTTTTTTTAATTAAATTGCATTACAGAAAATAAAGAACTTTATCACAATATTCTAATTTTCTGAGACAGTCCTGTAAGACTTGTAGCAGACCTATGTGGAAGCCGAATGAGCTAATCTATTCATTTGAACCAGATATGTTGGAGCAGGAAAACATCGGAATAGGTAGGCCGCTACCAACATTTAAAACCATTATTACAAGCAATATCACCTGCAAATGGTAAGAAATGCTCAAAAACCAAAGAGGGAAAAACACTTCAAATGACCTAAAGCAGTACAAAACAGGTGCGCTAACAGCGTTTATTCTCAACCCCAGAATAATAACGCGGTTGAATTGGTTTTATATTGGATATTCAAAGACATCCATTTAACTTGTGATACATACCACTGATTTTGGTCATATTGCTTGTGATGTGTTCATGGTCATCTAGACTATATATATCACAAGAGAGTAATTATTATAAAATCATATTATGGGCTGATTTAATGAGGTTTAATGATGATGTAATGAGGTTTAATGAATTCAACACCAAATGAATTAAACACCCATAAAACTTGTGATACATAACACTGATTGTTTTCAAACCACTTGTGATGTGTTCATGGTCATCCAGACTATATATCACAAGACTGTAATTATTATAAAATCATACTATGGGCTGATTTAATGAGATTTAATGAATTCAACACCCATAAAACATGTGATACATAACACCAATTGTTTTCAAACCACTTGTGATGTGTTCATGGTCATCCAGACTATATATCACAAGACAGTAATTATTTAATTAAAAAAAAAAAATAAACAATTTGTGTTATGTATCACAAGTTTTATGGGTGTTGAATTCATTAAATCAGCCCATAGTATGATTTTATAATAATTACTCTCTTGTGATATATAGTCTAGATGACCATGAACACATCACAAGCAATATGACCAAAATCAGTGGTATGTATCATAAATTAAATGGATGTCTTTGAATGTCGAATATCCAATATCAAACCAATTCAACCGCGGTCAGAAATAATAGCGTCAGTTTACCTCAACTGTAAATATTTCATATACATGTATTGAATAACTGAACATTACCCCACTTAGCTAAAACGGTTTGAATATAATTAATAATAATCCTCGGCTGTTGCAGTCACATGCAATCTGGCCAATTAGTTGGTGCAAAATAAGCACCATTTATTTTTATGTCGGCCGCATTTCTAACATAGCAAACAGGTTCAAAAGGCCCAGTTTCAGTTCATGGCGCGGACATTATATTTGTCTTTAATTTATGTTTAGCCAACTACGACTTAAAACAAACTAACTCTTTCAATCTGTGTGACATTACGGCGTCACTTTATGTTGGTGTTCATTCTGTCTTAACTAAAAATACATATCCCCAAACGTATGGCTGTGTATGCATCAACTGGTATGCAAGTGTGAATTATAGAAACCAAAACAGAGCCATCAGGTTTCATTTTGCGGTTCAACTGTTGTTAAAATCGTTTATAACCGGAACCCCGTCAAAACATTAGATAGCATGAGCGCTAGCGTCGCTGCAACATCTCCACCTCATTAAGGCTTTGTGGGGAAAAAACACGTTTTACAAATTTACCTGTTTAAGTCTTGCAATGAGAACACTTTTTACACCAGCTGTGTCCAAATTCCTCCGTTTGAGCTCGGATTTAAGATCAACTACCCTTAATTCTGAAATCTTCTTACACTCGGCCGAAATGGCACCCGACGCCATTTTACCTCCAGATTACTGAGGACTGCGCGCGCATCGGCTCCTTTGCCCACTTTCTTCTTCGCTGTTTTAATTTTTTGTATTCAAATGATACAACCTGGTTGCAACGACCTCTGCTGTGATGGTGCACCAGTGGAACGGTGAGTGAAAAAAAAAAAAGCATAATATGCTTTTTTTATATTATGTTATGTATATTATGTTTATAATATATATTTAAAAAAATTATATATATGTTATATATCAAATTGATTATATAATAATAATAATAATAATAAGATAAGATAAGATAAGATAAGATAAGATAAGATAAGATAAGATATTCCTTTATTAGTCCCACAGCAGGGAAATTTGCAGTGTACAGCAGCAAAGGGGATAGTGCAAAACAAGAGGCATCAATAGAAATAGAAATAATAATAATACAATAATAATAACAGAGTATGACGCACTATAAACAGTACTGATTTATACAATAATAATAATAATAAAAAATACTGGTATACAAATAAGATAATAGACGGATATTTACATAATTGCACGTTGTAGTGAATGATATTGCACATTATTTTCTAGTATGTATTTTCCAGTATGTACAGTATATACATTTATTGTCAGGTTGTTACGTATGTATGTGGTCTACTGTGAGCAGCTGGTTGTGTAGTCTCACAGCTGCAGGGAGGAAGGACCCTCTGTAGCGCTCCTTCACACATTTAGGGTGTCGGAGCCTGTCGCTGAAGGAGCTCTCCAGCGCTCTGATGGTGTCCTTCATGGGGTGGGAGTCCTTCTCCATCATGGATGACAGCTTAGCCATCATCATCCTCTCTCCTCTCTAATAATAATAATAATAATAATAATAATAATAATAATAATAATAATAATAATAATAATAATTTATAATAATAATAATAATAATAATAATAAATGTTATTTTTAAAGGCGCCTTTCTTAGCACTCAAGGTCGCCGTACACAACCTGTTAAAAAAATAAAACCAGCAGAATACATTTTTTTTTTAACGAGGTAGGCAGTCTTGAACAGATGAGTTTTGAGTTGGGATTTGAAAAGAGTCAAATCAATGTTTCTGAGTTGGGGTGGTAATGAGTTCCAGAGACGAGGAGCAGAGTGGCTGAATACTCTGCTCCCCATGGTGGTGAGACGGGCGGAGGGGACAGACAGTTGTATGGAGGAAGAGGATCTTAGGGCTCGGGAGGGAGTGTGGACGTGGAGGAGATCAGACAGATATGGGGGGGCGAGGTTGTGGATGGCCTTGAATGTAAACAGGAGGACTTTGAATTGAATGCGGAACTGAACCGGGAGCCAATGGAGCTGTTGGAGGACAGGAGTGATGTGATGGATGGAGGGGGTGAGAGTTATGATGAGGGTAGCTGAATTCTGGACCAGTGGAAGTTTGTGGAGGGATTTGTGAGGGAGGCCGAAGAGGAGAGAGTTGCAGTAGTCCAAGCGGGAAGTGACAAGGCCGTAAACAAGGATGGCGGCAGTGTGGGGCGTGGAGGCGATAGATGTTACGTAGATGGAAGTAGGAAGACCGGGTAATGTTATGCTGAGTGCTGTCCAGGATGACACCCAGGCTCTTAGCTTGGGGTGAGGGAGAAACAGTAGAGTTGTCGATGGTGAGAGAAAAGCTGTCGGTTTTGGATAAAGTGGATTTGGTGCCAATGAGGAGAACCTCAGTTTTATTACTGTTTAATTTAAGGACGTTTTGGGTGAACCAGGTTTTTATTTCAGAAATGCAGTCAGTAAGGGAGGTGGGCGGGAAAGAGGACGCGGGTTTGGTGGTGACGTAGAGCTGGGTGTCATCAGCATAACAATGGAAATTGATGTTGAATTTGCGGAAGATATTGCCGAGGCAAGAATTCTACAATTTGTTCTACAACAGTTCTACAACAACGCCATGTGTCCAAACATACGGTGCGTCCGAAATGCCATACTAAACAGTATATACTAAAAAGTATACTTAGATTCGGCACACTTTTGAGTAAATATCAGTAGTATGCATTAATTCGGACGTACTATTAAGAGCGCACACGTCACTTCCTGCCGTTGGGAGGAAGTGACGTGTCACAGTAGCAGTAGCAGCGCACCGCTCCGCTTTTTCCTGTTTATCCTGGCCGAAACAAGATGACATTATATAATATTATTATATACAAATATTATAATATTAATATTATATAATAATATTATTATACTTAATATTATACTTATGAAATATACGTATCACTTAGCAACCAAACACTGCTGCATTGCATTGTGGGAAGTTTCTGCTTAGCTAGTGTCCATCAATCCCCACTAATAAATTTCTCCGGAATGAGTATGGATAGTAACCCCTGCCTCTCGCCTGAAAATAGCTGGGATAGGCTCCAGCAGACCCCCATGACCCTGCAAAGGATAAAGCAGGTATAGATAATGGATGGATGGATGGATGGAGTATGGATAGAGCATACTATTGAGTATGTTCTAATGTTTCGGACCCACTAAAAAATCTTGCATACTCATTTTGCATACTCATTAGGGTGGAAGTATGCAATTTAGGACGCAGCCCTAGACCCCGTCCACACGTAGCCGGATATCTGCGGATATCTGCTAAACCGGAGATATTTTCCTACGTTTTGACCTGTCATCCACACGAAAACGCAAATAAACGAAGGTTTAAAAAAACTCCGGGCAAAGTGAAGATTTTTGAAAACTCCGTTTATGTAGATGCGTGTAGACGGAGACAACCGGAGTTTTGCGTTTTCGAACATCACATTATGCGCCAAAACAACAACAAATCTGCTCTGACGTGCGACTTTTGTTTACTACAGAACTACAGATGATCCAGCATCTGTTCTCTATTTATTAAATAAATGGTCTCTGCTCTTGACCACCACTTACTGCCGACACAGAGGCTACGCCGTAGGGTATGCGGCGACGCGCACCCTACGGCGTAGGGGCCGCGGAGCCCCCGCGGAACCGCCGCGGAGGAGCGGCGGAGCCGCGGAGCCGCAGCTTCCCCGGGAGCCGCAGATGATCTACAGGTTAGAATGCTTATGAATGTGGTCGAAAACGCAGATCTTCGGTTATGTGTGGAAGGGTTTTTTTTAAAAACGATGTAATGTGGATGCAAATTTTTTTATAAACGGAGGGGGGAAATATTCGTTTTTAAAAATACCCGGCTACGTGTGGACGGGGTCCTAGTGTCCTAGAACTTGAATTAGAGTTCTAGAACGAGAAGTAAAACTAAAGTTTTAAAACTTAAGTCTAGAACTAAAACTATAGACTTTAGTTCTAGACCAAGAGTTCTGGAAATAGAACTAAAGTTGTACAACTAGAACTAGAGTTGAACAACAAGAACTAGCGGTGCGTCCGAATTGCCACACTAAACAGTATACTAAAAAGTATACTTAAGTTCGGCACACTTTTTTTTTTTTTTAAATATTTTTTTTTATCCCGGTTTTTTCCCCATTTTATCACCCAGTGCTCCTCCAAACAGTCCTAAATATCAGTAGTTTGCATTAATTCGGACGTACTACTCAGAGCGCATACGTCACTTACTGCCGTTGGGAGGAAGTGACGTGTCACAGCAGCAGTAGCAACGCACCGCTCCGCTCTTTCCCTTTTATCCTGGCCAAAACAAGATGACCATCCATCCATCCATCCATCCATTTTCCGCCGCTTATCCGGAACCGGGTGGCGGGGGCAGCAGTCTCAACAGAGACGCCCAGACTTCCTTCACCCCAGACACTTCCTCCAGCTCCTCCGGGGGGAGTCCGAGGCGTTCCCTGGCCAGCCGAGAGACATAGTCTCTCCAGCGTGTCCTGGGTCTTCCCCCGGGTCTCCTTCCAGAGGGACATGCCTGGAACACCTCCCTAGGGAGGCGTCCAGGAGGCATCCGGTACAGATGCCAAAAGCCACCTCAGCTGACTCCTCTCGATGTGAAGGAGCAGCTGCTCGACTCCGAGCTCCTCCCGGGTGACCGAACTCCTCACCCTATCTGTAAGGGAGCGTCCAGCCACCCTGCGGAGGAAACTCATCTCGGCCGCTTGTATCCGTGATCTTGTCCTTTCGGTCATTACCCAAAATTCTTGACCATAGGTGAGGGTGGGAGTGTAGATTGACCGGTAAATCGAGAGCTTCGCCTTTCGGCTCATTTCCTTCTTCCCCACGACGGTCCGGTACATCGACCGCATAACTGCGGACGCTGCACCGATCCGTTTGTCAATCTCACGCTCCATCGTTCCCTCACTCGTGAACAAGACCCCGAGATACTTGAACTCCTCCACCTGAGGCAGGACTTCTCCACCCACCCGGAGAAGGCACGCAACCCTTTCCTGGTGGAGAACCATGGCCTCGGTCTTGGAGGTGCTGATTCTCATCCCTGCCGCGTTGCACTCGGCCTCAAACCGCCCCAGCACATGCTGAAGGTCCCGGTCCGATGAAGCCAACAGGACAACATCATCTGCAAAAAGCAGAGATGAAATCCTGAGGTTCCCAAACTGGATCACCTCCGGCCCCTGGCTACGCCTAGAAATCCTGTCCATAAAAATTATGAACAGGACCGGTGACAAAGGGCAGCCCTGCCGGAGTCCAACATGCACCGGGAACAAGTCTGACCTACTGCCGGCAATGCAAACCAAACTCCTGCTCCGATCATATAGAGACCGGACAGCCCTTAATAGAGGGCCCCGGACTCCATACTCACTCAGCACCCCCCACAGAATGGCACGAGGGACATGGTCAAATGCCTTCTCCAGATCCACAAAACACATGTAGACTGCTTGGGCAAATTCCCATGAAACCTCAAGCACTCTGCAGAGGGTGTAGAGCTGGTCGAGTGTTCCGCGACCGGGATGAAAACCGCATTGTTCCTCCTGAATCCAAGGTTTAACTATCAGCTGTATTCTCCTCTCCAGTACCCTGGCGTAGACTTTCCCGGGGAGGCTGAGAAGTGTGATGCCCCTATAGTTGGAACACACTCTCCGGTCCCCCTTTTTAAAAAGAGGGACCACCACCCTGGTTTGCCACTCCACTGTCCCTGACCTCCATGCAATGTCGCAGAGGCGTGTCAACCAAGACAGCCCTACGACATCCAGAGACTTGAGGTACTCAGGGTGAATCTCATCCACCCCCGGTGCCCTGCCCCCGAGGAGCTTATGAACCACCTCAGGCCACGTTTACACGTAGCCGGGTATTTACAAAAACGGATATTTTCCCCTCTACGTTTTCAAAAAAATCCTTGTTTACACGGACCCGCATGAAAACGGTGTTAACGTCATGCCAGCCAATCAGAATCCTGGAAAAAACATCAACAAATGACACGTGTAACTTCCAGTTGAGGCTGATTTATGGTTCCGCGTTGCCCCGGCGCAGAGCTTGCGGCGCAGGGCACGCGGCGACGCGCAACGTACGGCGCACGTCGCCGCGTGCCCTGCGCCGCAAGCTCTGCGTCGATCTGGCGCGGGACCATAATTCAGGCTTTACTTCCAAGACGGAATATATAAAAAATACAAGAAAATATTGACGGTGGCCAAACTAATTGTAAACCCAGGTCGCACACATGACGCTGGTGAGTTTCTGGTGCATAATGTGACGTTCTGAAGCTTAAATCTCCGTTTCCTCCGTTTTCCTCCATTTAGACGCAAACGTGAAAACTGAGTTTTTGAAAATCTCCACTTTGGCCGGAGTTTTCAGAAATGATCGTTTTTGGGGGCTTTGAGCTGCGTTTTCGTGTAAACGAATGGCCAAAACGCATGAAAACGCCTCCGTTTTTGCCCCGTGTAAACGGGGCCTAAGTGACCTCGGCTTGGGTGATGGATGAGCACGTCCCAGAGTCCCCACTCTCTGCTTCCTCAATGGAAGGCATGTCAGTCGGATTGAGGAGATCCTCAAAGTATTCCTTCCACCGTCCGAAACAAGATGACATTATATCATATTATTATATACGAATATTAATATTATATAATAATATTATTATACTTAATATTATACTTATGACATATACGTATCCGCGCAGCACATAGCAACCAAACACTGCTGCATTGCATTGTGGAAAGTTTCTGCTTAACTAGCGTCCATCAATTCACACTAATAAATTTGTCTGGAATGAGTATGGATAGAGCATACTATTGAGTATGCACTAAAAAATCTCACATACTGTTTTTGCATACTCATTAGGGTGGAAGTATGCAATTTCGGACGCAGCCTAGATTTCTACAACGACTTATCTAGAACTAGAATTCTAAAACTAAGGCTAGAGTTCTAAAACTTGAACTCTTGTACTAGAACGGCAACTAAAGTTCCAGACTAGGAATAGCGGTGCGTCCGAAATGCCATACTAAACAGTATATACTAAAAAGTATACTTAAATTCGGCACACTTTTGAGTAAATAGCAGTAGTGTGCATTAATTCGGACGTACTATTAAGAGCGCACACGTCACTTCCTGCCGTTGGGAGGAAGTGACGTGTCACAGCAGCAGTAGCAGCGCACCGCTCCGCTTTTTCCCGTTTATCCTGGCCGAAACAAGATGACATTATATAATATTATTATATACAAATATTATAATATTAATATTATGGAATACTAATAATATATATATAATAATACATAATAATAATTATATAATAATATTATTATACTTAATATTATACTTGACATATACGTATCATCTAGCAACCAAACACCACTGCATTGCATTGTGGGAAGTTTCTGCTCGGCTAGTGTCCATCAATCCACACTAATGAATTTCTCCAGAATGAGTATGGATAGAGCATACTATTGAGTACGTTCCAATGTTTCGGACGCACTAAAAAATCTTGCATACTCATTTTGCATACTCATTAGGGTGGAAGTATGCAATTTCGGACGCAGCCTAGGACTAGACTAGTACTTAGGGCCTAGAACTTGACTTTGAATTGAATTGAATATTCTACAAATAAAACAAGAAGTAAAGTTCTACAACTAAAGACAAACAACAGCAAATATAGGCATGATCAGATTATATTGATTAGTTTTTTGGTCTTATAATTGGTCATGGGTTTATTTAGCTTTAATGGCGCCTCTCTAGTGGCAGACTGTTGCAGTTGGTGCAAAATTGAATCTTTCTTTAGGTCTTTTTTTAGATGAATTTCTGACACACACACACACCCATTTAAAATTTGACATGTGACCTGGTTGTTCTGGTACGTTTTAAAACATTCCATCACAATGAAAAGTTAGAATCAGCAGCTTACATTTCAACAGACCAGCTAATGATCAGAAAAAGATCTCAGATGAAGATTTAGGATATACTGTAAAGCAGGAGGAAAATGATTAGGAAAAAAGGGTGAGATTTTCCCCCTTTTTCCCCGTTACTCATCACAGGGAGTGCAAGATCTCCTTGGATGGGGTGTTGATGAACTTGTAGTGTGGTTTTGAAACAGAAGTATCAAGTTTTTCCAGACAAGACTGCAGGAGCATGCTCTGAACTCCAGTATCTCCACGTGGATTTCAAATGTTATAGGTTGAGACCTCAGACAGATCGATAGAAGTGCTTTTATAGAGCTTGCAGTTCTTGTTCTTGGCAACAGATACTGTGAATCGTGGTCATGTGACTGTGAAAGAGCACCTCATTACCCCAGATGTTGAACTGTTGAATGTATGTTTCCATCCGTACTCTTTGCTGAGGAGCTCACCTGTGTTACCTGCATAGCTACCACAAACAAAACACTCAAGAAAGTTTGCAATTAAACTTTACAGATTTCATATTCATTTTATCTTTGTTTGTTTGCTTATTATTCTATAAGTTGTTTACACTGCAATGACAAACAAATTTCTCCTTTGGGGATTAATGAAGTATTATTCAACTGAATTCATTGAAGTTAATGTGCTGACACATGTTCCTCTGTATGCCACATTTTGTGTTAGTGTGTTCAGCATTTTGAGTTCTTCTGTGAACAAATTTTGTGTATAAATAATCAGATGTGGATTTTTTTGGTAATTTACATGGGATATGTTTTTGTAACTCATGGATAGGCTATCAGTTTTTGCTAAATGATATGGAATTTTGCTATTACCACAATGCATTTTAGTGATATTTGTTTTGGTTGATATTACTCTGTGTAAAAAGTTCTGACTCTCACTGTAAAATCAAAGATTTGTAGCTTTTGCAATGAATGTTGAGAGTCCGGTTATGTGTACACATTGAATAAGGGAATGTCATTTTAGTATGTTTTTGAAAGATTTAATTAAAAATGGTAAAAATAAGAAAATATTTTGTTGGGAAAGAAAGAAACAACAACAAATAACTGAGGGTGATTTATTGTGATAGCCTATCAAATTGTTACATGTACTTTGCACTTGTTTAGTAATTTCTGCATTTTAAATCTTTTGTTGCATGTATCTCATTCAAAAAATATTTTAAAGATCTAGCTGAATGTGTGTTTAGACATGTTTTAACCCTAAGGCCTTGCGCAATCTTGTTGCTTTGAAACCCAGTTAAGAAATTAAGTATTATGACATAGAGGACAAAACGTGGGATGGCCACATATGTGGTTGCCAGGTTTTAGGAGGTTAAAGTATTGTCATTTGGTTTTTACTAACGTATACATAACATCAGTGTGTTAAATATTCATTATATTAACCATTTGCTATTAGTTCAATTGTTTATACCTCTTGGCATTTCATATGAGCAGTCTGTTCACACAGAAATTAAGAGATTTGCAGATTTATTGAAATGTTATTGCGTGAGAATTTTTTTTAATTTGTGCAGTTGTTGCCTGAGTCCACTAGAGGACGCACCGGGTATATTAAACCAATCCTTTGGGACAGGCGAGGCGATACATACACGACCAGCAGCCGTGAAGCTTGTGGTATCATAAGAAGCAAGAGAGGAATTGTTGTTTCGTCGTATAGACACGAAACAACAATCAATATTGTTGGATTTTTTTTTAAACAATTTTCACCAACGCCTTCTGCTTTGATTGGGATTAAGTGCAGCTGTCGTAAAATGTCGTGAAGGACCTGAAAGCTGGCGGGGGGTTTGGCGCCCCCTAGCGGCGGCGAGTAAAAGACAGTGGATGTCTCGGAAGGCAGGAATGGGAACTTCGTCGAGGGCAAATAGTGAGACATTTTCTACCTTATTAAATAGAGAAATTACAGAGAGTACGTGGTAGCTTTCAGAGGTTGTTGTTATTCGTTAGCGAGTCAATAGGTCTGAGTATGATCGAGTATTTCCCCATTGAAGTATTTCTCATTGCAATATATAGATTACCAATTCTAATTCTAATAATTATTCTTGGCATTATCATGATATATTGTTTTATAGTGTATTATTATATTATGTTATGAGATCTCATGGGATGTTAAACTATAGTATTATTATATTATTATACATTATAGTATGGTGATATCATTTTGTTATATGTTATAATATTATAAAAATTATTATGTTATATTAGGATATTATCATATACTATTATAGTATGACATATATTTATATTATATCGTGCTATATTTCATTTCATTTCATTTTTTATTTATTCCGATCATGGAAATATTCAAACAGAAAAAACAAAAAACAAACAAGTAAAATAACAACAACACATTATCAACTAAAGCATATTCTATAACCAGAAAAGAGCAGGAAGAAGAAAATCTTATTATACCTGCCCCTCCCTCAAAACAAAATTGAACAATAATAACAGATGGTCTGCACAATTACAATTACTCAGTTAACATCACAAAGAAAGGAAAACAAAAAAAAATCAAAGATAGATTGTCTGTCTCCATACGCATATATTATAAATCTTAACTATTTCATCGATACATTGCTATTTTTTCACTTTAAATTAAAAAAAAAAAACGTAAATATGTTTATACAGCCCTTTAAATCATCATGTAATGAATTCCATAACTTAATTCCAACAACAGAAACACTCATCTGCTTTAAAGTTGTTCGGGCAAGTAGATTTTTAAAATTAAATTTTCTTCGACTATCTTCATTATTTGTTATTTATTTATTCATCACTCTATATGATAATTATTTATTTTTTTATTTATTTTTCAAATTAATATTCTTAATTTATTTATCTACTTTCATGATTTTATTTACACACACAAACATGAACAACAAACATGACATTCACATTTCATGATTCAGCAACACGAAATCATTAATTAAATGTGTCATGAATTAATTAAATGCAGTTTTACATTTCATGATTCACACGCAACACAAAATCATTAATTAAAGCAGCACAATGTAACTTTCAGCTTTTGTTGAGTTTGGCGTCTCCTTTGGACAAAAGCGGTAGTGCTTTACCAGTAATGTGGCAGGGTTCCTACCATGCACCTCAAAGTTACATAGTGCCAGTGAAAGCGATACAGACCCCTCAGACCATGACAGAGGTGTCATTAAACCTGTTGGAAGTTGATGTACCATCACAATCACTCTGGAAATATTATATTAAGGTGGAAAAGTTACATAGTGCTGCTTTAAATGTGTCATTAATTAATTAAATGCTGAAATAATAAATATATATTTTTACTTAAAATGAATTGTATTTTAATTAATTAATGACATATTTCATTCTAATTTTAATTAATTAATGACACATTTAATTAATTAATGATATATTTAATTCCCATTTTAATTAATTAATGATGTATTTATTTATTCAATTTTGGCACAAAAAATCCTCCATACAAACACACACACCTAGATACATATCATAGTAACTCGATGTCGTCTTTCGTTGCTGTTTGTACTGTATGTTAATAAAAATAAAAAAAATAAAAACTTTTTTACCAGAATAAAAAAAATAGGCGGGATGTGGCGCCCCCTAGCGGCGGCGAGAGCAACTGTCAGCGGCCAGCCAAGAGGCAACCTGCTGGGTAAACAACAGTGGATGTCTCGGAAGGCAGGAATGGGAACTTCGTCGAGGGCAAATAGTGAGACATTTCTACCTTATTAAATAGAGAAATCACAGAGAGTACGTAGTAGCTTTCAGAGGTTTGTCGTGGTTCGTTAGCGAGTCAATAGGGCTGAGTGTGGTCGAGTATTTCCCCATTGAAGCGGACCTAGCCGTAGCTTAGCTCGGGCCCGTCGGTGTTGTTCGTCGCTCCGCTCGGGACTGTGTTTGTCAGTTTCACAATCCCGGGCCACTGCCTTCCTCGGCTCGCTGCTTCTCCGCAGGCCTGGCTAGTTTGCGGTTAGGGGGCTAGGATTTTTAGTCATCTGTCCAATTTTTTAATCTGTATTTTTTTCTCGGGATTTTAAGCTCTAAAAGGACTGAGAGACATTTTGAAATGAGGATTTAAGCCTAAATTATGGCTCCGCGTTAAATCGACGCAGAGCTTACGCCGTAGGGTTACGGCGTATGCTGCGTCCCCTACGCCGTAGGCTCTGCGTCGGTGTAACGCGGACCATAAATCAAGCCTTTAGACCAGGTACGTGCTTGTCTTTGTTGTCCTCTTGTCTGGAGTATTTATCAGGCTACATTTCGAGGAGACCACTTTGATTATTTCCTCGTAATGGATTCACATAGCTTATTCATATTTGAGCGTTTCTTCATTAACTTCAGTCACTCCACATAGCTGTGGGACCTGCACGGACGGACAGGCAGACTGGAGCAGCTGGGCTTATTGTAATTGCTAAGCGTTGTAGAAACTATGCTTAGCCCATGTTTCAAGCTGGATATTGTCAGCCCAAATCAAAATGTGTGGAGGTGTGGACCTGCTGGCCCGATCAGAGGGGTTGGTAGTGGTTTTTGCAGAGTATGGTGGGTATCGGAGCAGCTCAGCAGCAGCACAGGCTCAGTCGTACATCTTGAATTGGGAGACTATTTCCATTTTCTGTTAAAGCACGCATTTTTCTGACATTAGCAATCGACGGTTTTTAATATAGTAGTTACAGCCGAATCTCCCGTTTTTAAAGTGATATGATCGTCTTTATTCAGAATCTGTATGAGCTTTGGGATTTGTATTCCTTTAGGGTCCTCCTGTGAGGCCCCTTCTTCATGCATGTCATTGCGCAGCTTTCTCTGTGCTATCTGAAAGACTCTCACTTTACACTGAAATGGACAGTATAAGAGTGAAATTGTATTTCTGTTCTTTTCTTGATATACTGTGTATTGGTTCTGATTTAATTCAATGCAACACAAATCCCAGCATCTCTGGGTTTGTTTTTGTTTTCTCCTCAGAAGTCACATCTTCAGGTCAAGTGACAACCAGTATGCTGTTAAGAAATAGGCTGTGAATAAGGAAGCCAATTGCATTGCCTAGTTTTTTTAAATTTCTCCATCTGTTAGTAAATGAAATGCATTGCAAAATACATGAACACCATGCACAAATTTACATACTAATGCAGACTTAAATCCTGCTGCAAATGCGATTAGGAATGTTGGTGTGTTACATTTTTACAGAGATGATGCTACAGAGAGGGTAAACCCTAGTAGTTTAAAGTCTGTATCTCAAAGAATATTCTCTTAATACACAAGGATTTATTTCTTTAAATCATGCAGGCTCTACTTATATGAAGTTTTGATGCAGATTAATTGCTGTGGGATAGTCATTAACAGACTGTTTACAGTTAAATATTTTTTAATGCAGAATATTCACATTTCTCATTTTTGTGAATTATGTATTCCCAGTGAACAATATGGATTGGACAAGCAAACCGCACTATTTCCTCATGTGTTACATCACTTGTACTCCCAGATGGCAACATAGTCAGTGTTGGTACAGTTTGTTCTTCGTTATTTCGGAATAGTTGTGTAGACTGATTTTTTTTTTTTTTTCCAGCGGCAACCTGAGTAGAAATCAAATGTTTTATGCAATCACTTACACGAAAGTCACGGTGTTGTGGTGATCGGCACTGTTGTCTCACAGGAAGCAGGTTCCTGGTGAAAGTGTGATGCTTTTTTTGTTGCTTCTTTTGTCTCTTTGTGGCCCTGTGATTGTCTGACCTGTCCAGGCCTCCACTTACCTGATGACAGCCTCCTCCACAACCCTGAACATGTTCAATGCATGTTACAGAAACTGGATGGACCAACTGTTTTAATTTAGCTTATCTACAGTTTTAAATCAATTTGATTAAAATTACACCCCCACTTTTATTAACAGCAACTGGCTATCAGATATATTTCTTTTTTAGCAGTTTGGAAACACAACTTCCCAGTACTGTGATCACTGCCAGTGCTAACACCAATATTGGCTGAAAGGATGTGTAGTCAGCCATGTGTCTTCTGAAAGTACAGACAGAGTCACAGATATAAACGATTTAGTGTCTACCAACAAGCATACATTTCAGAAAGAAATCTAGTTCTGTTTTAGGACACCTGACTAAACTGTGAAAAGTCTCACTGCAGTACTCTCTAACAGCCCCTTTGCTCAGGTTACACTTGTCAGTGCACCAAAATAATAACACAATGTGTCACGAAGTCATGACATAAACATGACAATTACTTGGATGTGGATAGCGTCTTTGATACCCCATTCAGATTTGGGGTGATTCATGTGTTGCCTGGAACCAAAAATGAAGCAAAATAATCAGTAGTGACTCATTCATGGTTTTTTGGCTAAACCTGTTGTTTATGTATTTTCTGCTTTCTTTCAGTGGCTTTGAGTCATGCTGTCTTCACTTAAATCAAGAAACAGAAAAACTTTAGTTCGTCTCATGGGTGTAAATATTAAGAAACATTAACTTCTTTGTAGGCACATTTGCTTTTGCTTGTTTGGTAAAATGGAAATGTTATTGATGAACGATTCAGTGCAGATGGAAGAATGAAAAGTACAATTGTCACATTAACTGCATTATAAAAAAATAATTTATAGCATTAAGTTTAGCATCTTTTTTTACATGTTTTTCATTTTTCATCCAGTCAGTTTTTATAGGGAAGGTTAAGCTCTGAAAAGGACCCATTATGGAGCCAGTCCTCCACCAACGTTTATGTTATATTATGCTTTTTTTTGCAATGTCTTCTGTGCCTGGTAAATGGATAAAAGTATGCTTATTTGTTGTGAAGTCAAAAAAAATGCTGCTTATAAAGACATGATCAGATATGGGAGTGCTGAATTTTATGATTTAGTTATATTTGGTGGCACACCGAATAACCTAAGTGGCTGTCTTTAAATAAAAAAAATATTCATTTAAGGTCAGATATTTCAATAATATAGCGGTGACTTGCCTCTGATTTGTGTGTGTCACAATTTTGAGCATAACATTTCAAGAAGTAAATCCAGCAAAGCATGTTTTTAGCTTATTATGAGACTTGCATTTATCACACTGTACTCTTTTGCTTCTTTATTTATTGCTATTTTAACATATCTATACTTATTTTTTGGAGAGTTCTTTTGCATCTGTAACTCTTTGCATTTCTACTCTTTTCTAGGTTTTATGAGATGCAGTGGGGAGAACCCTAGGAATTAAAGTAGGTGTGCTTTGTGTTTGCCCTCTGAGGACAGACCTGCCACAATGAAGAGTGAGGTGCCATCTGAGCCCGCCAGCAGACAGGAACATCTCAAGGAGCCACTGGTGAACCCAGAGTCCATGGAGGGAGCAAAGAACTTCCCCAATAACATGGAGGTGATTGGAAAGGCAGGCAGTGATTTTGAAAAACTGTGCGAGTCCAGGCATCGACCCTTGAGGGACACAAGCACACGCAGAGACTCTGAACGACCCCTTTCTGGGCGCAGAAAAAGAAAAGGCCAACAGGCAGGGCCATCGGACATTTCGCTGAAGGAGGCCCACATCAGTGAGAGTTCACTGCAACCTCAGCGTCCCAGAGTAGAACTTTTACAGCATCCCAGCGAGGATGAGCATAACCATGAGTCCTCCTTTAGTGACTGTGCATCGTCCCCTTCATCGAGCCTGCGGTTTGGGGATTCGGACACTCTTAGTTCAGAAGATGAAGGGGAAGCTGGTGCAACAGGGGGCCAACACAAGGCTCCTGCCTTGGCAACGGGAGGAGCCGCTGGAGTTGGCCTGCGCCCTAGTCTGAGTCGGACTCGGGGGAATCGTTCTCATAAGTGGGTGCGGACCGAGGCTGAGCTGCTGAAGCGGCCATGTCTGAGCAGCCGGCGGCCTCTGCATAGGAAACGTTTTGTGAAAACGGGCCCCGGAGAAGGGCAGCGGACTCAAAAGCAAAAGGAACGACTACTACTACAGAGAAAGAAACGTGAAGTGATTGCACGCAGGAAGTACGCTCTGCTTCATAGCACCAGTAGTTCCAGTGAAGAGCTAACCAGTGACTCGTCCTCCCCTTCCTCTACCGAAGCAGAAGATGAGCTGTATGTAGATGTCAGCAGCACCAGCAGCCAGCCCAACAGTGCTGCTGTAGCCACAGGTAACTAGAAATACACACTGAAAAAAAGATCTTTGTGCTGCATTGAAATCTCTGTTTTTTTAATTTTATGTGTGTTTTCCAAATGTTAACAAAGCTTGTCAGTGTGGCTCTTTTGATTGCTCAAAGGAACTCAATAGTGTATTTGTTAAAGCTGATCATTTCCCTTCACTGTATAATCAGGATTGAATTGACTGCAGTAGAAATGTGATGAAATTCATGAATTTGATTATTTGTTTGCATGAGTTGGCTGTGCTCATGCAATGTCAGCGGACTCATCTCAGTCACTAGATTTTAGTTGTGAGCATCACTATCATGACTAGTCAACAACCTAATATCTCCAAGTGCAAACAGGAATATGGATGTGAAGATCAACCAGTGGTTCGGCTAAAGATGACAAATGTTCTGACAGAATGATTCGAACATTTTTTTACACAAGTTTGTAGCAGAGGCCTCCAAGTTTGACCACTGGAGTGGAGGACCAGGTTAGACATGGTCCCCTCTAGAACCCACAAGGACCGCAGCAGCCAAAGCCAGGCTCTGATGTGAGGTGTTGCCTTCAGTAATCTTGGTACAATGTGGCTGAAGCAAAATTACTAGAAGAAACCGAAAACCAGATTGATGTCAGGTATTCAAGATTTATAGATATAATGTTCATATATTATATAATACGTGTGTCTCTTAAAATATTCTCTTAACAGCCTAATACACTTACCTCCACAAGTATGTTAGGTTAGGCCCTATTAATTAAGGAAAAGCTACCCCACACCTGAGATGGGGGAATGGAAACGTATGCTCCGCTGCACCTTTTGAAAAAATTAAAAAACAAGTTTATGCAGCTTTTATATTCAAACCATAACTATGGTTTCCTTTTAAGCAAAAGGAGGAAAAGCTCTAACCTGGCTCTTTGCTTCCCTCGTGTAGCCATTTAGCCTCAGTAACATTTCTGCTACCATAGCCCAAAGGGAGAATGGAAATCTGGTTGTTGTGCATCTAAGGCAGGAGGCAAGTGGGAGAAAACTTAAACTCCAAGCAGCCTTGACGTGGATACAGAAGGTCTCAGAGGGAAACCAAGGCATTTGTTTACAGCACAGGGAAAGCAAGGAGGCAAGTGATGAAACCTGCCCCTAAAATGTCCAGTCCTATGGAGGATATGTGATGTACCGTAGTCAAGAAATGGCTTACTCTTACCTCGAAAGGGAGGTTAATGTGAGGTATCGACATAGAGACATGTGCGTCATTATCGTTGAGTCAATCAAAATTCTGCAAAATTACAGCATTCTGTCACTTGAAAGTGTGCAGTTTCAACTACATTACAAGGTCATTTCAAACCCACTGATCAAGTAGCAGCCTGGTTGGGCTGTCAAACATGATGGCATGTGGTCTTATAATAATTTTGTTCCAGTCCCTGTTAAGCAGTCATATTAGGAATAGTAGCGCTCAGGGTTGTTTGCCCAGTCAAACAGTATTAGTTACAGTTCTCTTTCAAGTTGTTAGGTGGTGTTGTTTATGTGAGTGCATGAAATGACAGGCTGGTAGACTTGGAGGGTGCTAAGCAGCAGCTCCCACGAGATGAGATGGAAGTCTCCGTGGGGAAATACGGACTCAAGAGCACGTCACTAAGTAATATGCCCTGAAGCTGATAAGTGTACACATACTTTGGTATAAAGCAGAACACGGGAAGTCAAAGTTGCCTTATTTCTAGTTTTGTTTATTTTTAAATCTAATTTTTCCCTCCTTTCTTTGGAATCAGTCCATCATTAAGAAAAAACAATGATCACAGTTGTTGAATGTGGAAAATATTTCCTCACGGACATCAGACTGATGCAGTTCTGTCTGCAAGTCAACTCCTCCAGCGCAGAGGATGACGGTGATATATTACGGGGATATAAGAGAGAAGCAGAATAAGCAGCATGAGTTTTACACAGAAAGCTCATTCATGTGGAAGAAGTTCGACTCGTATACCCAATGCATGAGTCAGCAACTCTCACTTACACTGAGAAATTGCGACAATAATTAGAAACAGGCATCCGAGTGTAGGAGCTGAGACCTATAAGGGGCGGGACGATGCCGTCTGGAGTTCCCACAAAATACGGGAAAGTATTGAATTTAATTTATGAAGGGCCCAAGTTTTGGATGATTATGGAAAAAAGACAAGAGAACATGGAAAACATGCTCTTTTCCAACTATTACTTCTACTCCCTTTTGTTAAAGAAAATGAACAACGGATTTTCTTAACCTAAACTTGTCAAAACTGTAAAATTCTTTCATTTTAAAGGGATGTATGGGGAGAAAAATTAGATTTATACATTATTATAAAAGTAAATATTAGAAGTGGCACGTGTTAGTTTACTTCCTTTTTTTATTAAGATGCTGTTGCTCTTCCTCATACTTTATGTACATGAAATGAAACTTAAATATAATATGTTAGGTTGTAAGGTTGTCAAATCATTTATTTATGTTATAGACATTTAAGTTTTTGTACAATGGGGTCTAAAAAAAACTCCTGATGTCTAAAAACTCTCGAAAGTAGAAAAATGAGTAGGAGCCTCAACCGTCTTCCAGTGAGTACTAAAACTATAGTTTTATACGCAGGTTGCACTAAAATAATGTGTTCTTTTGTCAGGTTATAAAACAAAACATCATAGAGCCTCATCTTGGTGACTTTGTTATTGTTGCTCTCCTTTGAAACAGACATCAGGAGGGTCGAGGAGAAAAGATGCATTTCTCTTAGATTAGTTGGTGAGGAGTTCTTGTGGTTTTTTCTAGCAGTTTTCTGGATCCTTTGAGTAGGATGATGGTGGCATTACTATGCAGGGACCTTCAAGGGGTCTTCCCATTGTTTGTACAAATTTCCACCTTCCCGCTGAAATATCTATAAATTGTATGATTGTAAATACCTACATTTTAGAATGTCGTTACATAGGTGGCAGCTCTGGTCATGTTACATTTACATCTCGAGATTTCCAACTGAACTTTTTCTATTAAAACACTACTTTAAAAAAAAAAAAAAAAAAAAAAAATTTTCTGCATAAGTTTAGATGTCATGCTGCTTAAAGGATTCTTGCTGGCAAACATCTGTTATAAAGACTAACTGTGAAAATGGGAAAGTTATTTACATATGGCAGCAGCTGACTGAGCTTTTTAAGGCCCAAGTAGTGACCCGATCCAGATGGGTTGAAGAGGAGGAGATACTGTGGAAGGGGAGCAAAGCAAGGAAGAGAACGTTTTAAACTTTTTCTTTTTCCGAACTGTCATGGAGAAAGTGAGCTCATTGGGACATTAAAGGGAAGAGCTTGGAGCACTCATGAAGATAAATCGGTACTGCTGGGAAGTAAATACTATGTGTCTGACCAAGACATGTCTGCAGGAACATGTTTTGAGCTCCGTCTATCCAGCTTTCATACGTGGAGACAGACTGCAAGCTAAGCAGCAACACTAAAAGGATGAGAGATTACAGTTCTTGTTCTCGTCAGATGGTGTAATTCTGGACCTGTTAATGTGAAGGAGCATCTCTGCTTCTGGAAACTGACATGTCTCTTTCAGTGGACAGCATGGACAGACACTTGCTGCCTGTGAGTTCATGTTATCCACTGAAAGAGTTCACCTGCAGGTGATGTCATCAGATCAGCTGATATCACAACAGTGCATTCATGGAGATCACCGGAGATTTCCTCCATGCTTTTCTCTGAATTCACTCTTCCAATCTTAATCTCTGGATTTCTTTTTACTGGTCTTGGGTCTTGAGCAGCATCTAGATCTCAGAGTGTCTACGGCATTAAATCCAAGTAGAAATGTTGGTAGATCTGTTGGATAAAAAGCCATTTCCTTAATGATGAGCTCTGAACTGTAAATATTCTCAACATGTTGAAGTTGTTATTGACTGTTCCTTCTAGTTTGTGTTCATAAAAAAAACTCCTCACTTAGTTTTCATGTGACTATGATACATTTCTGGTTAATGTAATAATCTGTGGTCAATCAGAGTTTATTCAGTGTTGTGAAGGGGTTGGGTGCTGTCAGGTGCTTTTGTATTATTCCTTTTTTGTGCATTTGTGAGATTTAGGTTGTACGTACGATGTGTTTAAATTCTTTACTAACTTCCACTGTTTCCAGGTGCTCTTGATGAGGATGTGGTGGTGATAGAGGCGTCTCCGGCTCCAGCACCTGTTCCTCAAAATGAGGAGATCAACGTCACTTCAACAGACAGTGAGGTGGAGATCGTCACAGTCGGTGATGGATTCAGGTAGGGGCATATACCTTTTCATCAAGCAATATATAAATTGTCATTCAATACACCAATGGAGTTTAAGAGGATCCTACATACAGTTTTGAATCAATATGTATGAGCTAATAAAACACATTCTGTTGATGTAACGGTAGAGAGAGGACCTTGTCACCATTCAGATGGCACGAGCCAGCATTCAGACACATAACCTCTTCTTCATTCTCTGCCGGCTGGCTGCCCCTAACACCTTTTAATAATAATAATAATAATAACTTGCATTTATATAGCGCCTTTCAAAGAACCCAAGGTCGCTTAACAGATCATGAAAAAGGAAAACCAAGGAAGAACAAACAAAACAAAACACCATCGGGACAAAACGACAGGGGGGGGGGGGGGCACTAATGGGGAAAAGCCAGGGTGAAAAGGTGGGTTTTGAGATGTGTTTTAAAACTGTCCAGAGAAGGGGAGTCACGGATTTTAGTCCATGGTCCAGGCCAGACATCAGTACCACTCAAGGTGACCAAACTTGCTTATAATCTTTGAAAATATCCATGTCTGTAGATGATATTTTGGTACGATAACCCTTCCTGAGTGGCAGCTGTATCACAGTTATCAGCTCATGAAGTTCAGAAAATTACATTTTAGATGCTGGTGCATATCCTGGTTTAGACTCATGTACAGGATATCTGTCAATGTTTCACAATATTGTCTTTGGTATCATTTTAAGCATTCATTCGATCTAAGATGTGAATCTTTCTGACCAACATAGAGGTCACTGCAGCTCTTTAAACTATAAACAACACATATTTTTACACAATGATATACTATCTTTTATCCCTGTGTCATCTAGGAACAAAAGAGACACAATACAAAAACTGGAATACTCACAGGACCATAAGGATTCAGGAAATGTATCACATCTTAGCTTGAATGAATGCTTAAAAGGTCCCCTTTAAAATGATACCAAACACAATATTGTGAAACATTGACAGATATCCTGAGTCTAAACCAGGATATACACCAGCATCTAAAGTGTAATTTTCTGAAGGGGCTGGGCAACTTCATGAGCTGATAACTATGATACAGCTGCCACTCAGGAAAGTTATCATACCAGAATATCATCTACAGACATGGATCTTTTCAAAAATTATAAGCAAGTTTGGTCACCTTGAGTGGTACTGACAAGTGAAATTTTGGGCTCTGGCCCGTGGACTACTTTCTCCTCATTCCTGATTCCATGTCCAAGCCCTGCAGATTGGCAACTCTTTCTGCAGTTCTTCGGAACCAACAGCGTTGGTGATCTTCTGAGAAATTTCATCTTTGGCACGAACACCCAGCAGTTCCTTGATTTTGTTGTCATTCATGTTTCCTATCATTTCTTCTCCCAAACTTATCAGATTTCTGAATGAGTGAGCTGTCAGTGATGCGTCACATCCAAAATGTGGCTGTTTATGGTACTTCATCATCTGGTGACAACACAGTTATCACTGATTTGTTTCAGACTCCACATGTTTTAAGATTAGTTATGGGGCTTTTCCACTAGTACCTACTCACCTCGACTCGCCTCTGGCGCTTTTCCACTATGGGTCTACCCGTGCCGAGTAGATACTTTTCTGTAACTACTCTGCGGAGGTTCTAAGTGGGATGAGTCGGGCCTAGCTGATGTCGTCACACTACAGGTCTGCTGGTTGGCCAGTCAGACGCCTAAGTCAGGATGTAAACATCGACTGACGCTTCTTGTTCATTCTGTTCGACCAGCAATGGCAATGCAGAAGTCTGTTCCGTGATCCAACTCTGAGGTTCAGACATTCATAAACCTGGTGGCTGAGGAGAGAATTAAAAAGGGATCTATATGGGCGATAAGGAACGAAAAGATCTACCAGGAGCTTTGTCAGTCCATACCTGTTCACGGGTACCAACGGCCTTTTCAGCAGCGCTGAGACAAGCTAAAAAAATTTATTGAAAGCCTCGCCGCTTGTAGCTTCTCTCACTGTCATTTTTTTACTTGATATTGAACACAAGCCAAGACCAAGCAGCACATATAGCATCTCCTCCAGGTTCTACATCTTTGGTGTTGTTTTCTTCTCCTTCGTTTGTGTCACACAATCAAGTACGTCACAGCAGCTTCGCTCCAACCCCGCCTACTTCTGCTCCAGGTACTGGATTGTAATGGAAAAGAAACTAGGCCGAGTTGATAGAGTCCAGTAGGTACTAGTGGAAAAGCACCATTACTCATCCTGGGGAGGCTGCTGAGCTGTAAGCCAATGCCCACCATGTCATTTTGGATGCATTCAGATAGACTATTTACTGGTCTAAATTAGTGGCCCCTAACAAATCACTGAAAGGAGTATTAAACCATTTTCACATTTAGCAGCCCAAGTCCATTTTTTAGCATATGCAGGTTTAATCTTGATTCATTTATTTAACAGTTTAAACTGTGACAAACCACATAAAATGTGATTTATTTCCAAATCATATCCAAGCCACTTATGGGAATGGATTTAAATTGCAAAGATACATCTCAATCTGAACTTCCTGGTCACTTAAGTAGGATTTCAAACACTGCCACCTAGAAGGATCCTAAATGATCCACAGTGGCTCCCAGCTCCTTCAGATGAGTGGCGGAGGCGCTGCAGAGGACAGGACCTCCTGTTTTTAAAATTTAGTTTTGATGGAAAAATCAGAATATTGTGTTTAGCTGACGTTCAGTTAGCCCAAGCTGCCTGCTCTTAACCCTTCACCCTTGAGTCTTTCCAGGACAACTCACAGCCAGTCACAGCTGTCTATATATTATATAATTATAAAGTTTGTCAATAAAAATGAGACACATTCTGTTTAAAATATGAATGATTATGCTCTGTTAGGTATTTTTTCACAGCTTAGAAGCTATGCTCAAATGTCAATACAGTGCTACTATCTATGAAGCCTTTTTCTAGCTGTCCATGACCCAATTTTAGATAAAATTATTTCTTTACATTTTACCTGTTGTGGGGGAGAGGAAAAAAAACATGCATTATGAAGTTTTTCCTGCTTTGTAGACGGCAGCAACCTGGAATGTTGGTGCTTGATTGACTTCCATTCTTTGCATGTTGGCAGCCATATAGATTAGGGAACGTCAGCATTAGAACGCAGATCGGATCTGATCGCTGGGAATATATCATGTAAACCGTCAGAATCCTGATTAGAGCTTAAAAATCAGACTTGGGCTGGTCATGTGAACATGGCCTTGCCTTATGGGGTTTGCAGACCAAATTGGTGTGTAGCCTTTGTTAAAGATTTGCTCTGCCATTTTATAATTTTGCATATACCATCATCTGAATGAAGTTCTGTACCTGGAGGTGTGGCAAGTATGCAAAAGTGCAAAAACAGGGATAAAGAGACTACATGTACCAGTATAGACAGTTTCTGACCAGGATTTTAATAAGACGGTAAGAACAAAGTTAATGTTTTGAGATGCTGCAGCTCCAGGTGACTGGCAGTGGCAACTGAACACCTCAATTTTTATATGTTGAATTTAAATGGATGTGTCTTACGTAACAGCTTTAAATTAGTAACATGTCCTCACAGTGAAATTCTGCGTAAACTGTAAACTGTCACAGCTGCCTCTACCGTAGGAAAATGCTCCACAATGTTCAAACCCAAAGTTAACTTTTTTTTTTAAGGATAATCATGTAATTATTCCTCCTGGTTCAGCTGGGTGCTGCTCTTGACTGTCATAACTATCCATTTTCTTAGACAATAACAAAAAACACACCCACCATAGAAATGGAACTTTTGGGCAAAGTTTTCGTTTCAAACGTGTACAACTTCAGTTGAGGGTTCTGTCTTCTTAAAATGTTGGAAGTTGCTTATGGTAATGCTTTTTTTTCCTCTCTCTTTTTTAGAAATGTATTTAATGGGTCAACAAGGTTACATTAGCTTAGTCTTCTGCTGTCCTAATCATTGATGTGGATTATTGATCATATTGTTACTGTGTGGTAGACTGAAAATCTAAATAGTATTTTAACAAATTATACCCAGAATATAAGCTGTACTAACATATCCTTTATTACAGAACTAGAAAAAGGAGTGAATACACAATAGTTTTATGGATGGGCAGGATGGAGGACTGTGCTTCAGCAGATTTGCTTTGCTCATGGATTCCATAGTTGTGCTTACATTTACCAGAGAACGCTGCCACAGTAGAGCTGCATGTCAGCTTGTTTATATCTGTGAGACCACATTATTCTGAAAAGACCTGCTCAGTGCTCTTGTTTACCCGTTTTGAGAAACTTCATATTTGCCCGTCCAACTTTTGACCCTACTATATTCATAATTTCACTTTCTCATCAGTGTCTTGAGTATAAGAGGAAGATAAGTGATTTTAGAAGAGTTTCTTTGTTACTCGTATGTTGAACTTTGGGTTCCAACAGATTTCGGCCAAATATCACAGGAAGTGAAATGCATTTTTTTTTTTAGTTTTTTTTTGTTTTTTTTTTTAGGTTAAATAATGTTACCAATTCCTATTATACATTCATGCCAACCATGTTTAATTATTACCATAAATGTAATGTTTTAATTTTATGTTTTATTAAATTAATTTATATGTATTTTAAAACCATAAAGCAGCAAGGTATATTTTTAAATATTGTATTTGAAAAGTTTAGTAGTGTAGAAGTAGTGCCCATTATTATCTCCGCTCACAGTAACTAAAATCCCCTGTTCGTATACCTTAAGGCTCATTTGTAAAACTAACTAACTTTTTTTACCCCCAATATATTACCTAGCAGTCGTTAGTACTTGAACCTAACCAAAGGTTTACTTTTTTTTTTTCAATGCCTAAATATAAACAAGCAATGGGTGAAAATAAAAGCAATCGGAGAGTAAAACCAAAGCTTCTGCACAGAAATAAAATGAATAAAGAAAGTTTAAAGATATCAATTCCCCATTGAAAACGACTCGGGTTTTCTGGATGAAAGTCAAGTGTGTTATTGCACCACTTTCTCATTAAGTCGGCCTATGGAAAAGTCTCTCCTTAAAATTTGAAACATTTCAACTGCTATTTATTACTATTTAAACATTTGCACAGATTATGCCATCGATATTGCTTTGGTAACATCTTTAAAAATTATTCAGAATTACACAAGAAATAGAGAAGTGTGTGTGGAAGCTCCGTCTTCCCAGAAAACTGCAGAATATCCCACTTCTGTCTTCCTCCGCTGTCACTCATATCTTCTTCAGCCCATTCTGTATGTGTCCTGATTCTTCCATTGGGACTTCCTGTATTAATACTGCACTAATTCCTCATGTAGGCTATTCTGCTGCTCAAATCATCAAACCTTTGCCTTCGTGTTTGCCTTCATCCGTCTTCCTTTTTGTACCTCACGTTTAACCACATCTTTCTCTTTTCTCCAGTTTATAGCAGTCTGTGACATCTGAAAACACTTCCTGGAAGTTATTAGTCTGAGCTCGGACAGTCATGGGTTGTCTAATCTGCTTGTTTTCCTCACATTCAAAGATGTCCTCTCTCGCTAGAGAGTATGAAATGAGCCAAGGGTGGGAGTGGGGAGCAGGAGCTCCAGTGTTGGAACAGGAGGGCGGAGAATCAAAGACCAGCAGGAAAGCAATGCAATCTTTGTCCTCATTGCCAGTTGACCATCTCGCCAGTGTTAAAAGGTTATGTCAGTGTAAGACAGGACAAGCATGGTCCTTTTGTGTAGCTTTTTGTATTAGTGGCATATGTAATTGTGTGTACTGCAGTATCTTTATGATGTCCTTGAACAATAGATTGGTAGTCTGGACACAATTTTGATGTTTTCTTTCATTACCAGCTTACACGTTGTGAAAATATGAATTTCGGTTAAAACCCATGAACTGCTTCATTAATACCAGAGAAATCTGAAAATTATAATTTTTCTAATCGCCATAGGCTGCCTTTTTAATCACAAAGCTTTGCCTTCCACAGAAAGTTTATTGATAATGTGCCAGTGTAATCATTTTAAATTCCAACTACAAACATTTATTCATATGTCATTGTGACTCAACTAAACGAGAAGTTTCCAGTATTTTAACAAATGCTGTAGATTGTATTTGCTAAGTGGCCTTCCCAGAGTGCGGTGCATTGTAATAAGCAAAGATGATGAAACCAAAACAGATAAATTAAAAAAGATCTTGACCATTCCCTGCCCTGATGACACACACAGCACACGAGTAGATGAGGTAGCATATACAGTATTTGATATGGTAATTTTGTCTCCAGGATTCCAGGTAGATTTATAAAATCCTACATTTTGAAGACAAATGCAGTTTTCCTGACCATGCAAAGATTGATGCCCCACATTGTTTACTGCTCCTCACACATTTCTATTCCTCTCCTCTCCTCTTCTTTAACTCCCAGACTCTCAACCTTAACTGTCGTTAGCGTCAGTCCCGAAGGTTTTCTCCACATTACCACAATACCTTTAGCCTCTCCTCTTATCCCAGGGGTGGGTGGCTCACATGACTTCGGCTTGGCACAACCTCAACCTCGCCAATTCACCCATTCCCATAGTGATCATATTTACAATGTACTGTTTTCCTCTTTGCTGCCACCTCCCACCCTCAGGGGCTCACAGCAGTAAACAGATATTTACAAAATAATCCCAGGTCTGCTTAATTAGCAGCTGGTCCCTAGTGTCAAACCCTGCTCCTTAGGATCATCCCAGAGCAGAGGTGCCAGTCCAATTACTCCCCCTCCACCCTTAACACTACCATTGCTTGCCACCCTCACAACTGTGTGATCTATTGGGAGGTACACAAGTGTGTTTTTGTGTATATTTGCATAATGGCCACAAGCTTGCCTTTGTTCGTTGTGAAGTATGAACGTTAATAAGGTCTATTCTTGATTCAACATGCATTGTGCAGCATTTCGGACAGCAAACTGAAATATGCAAAGTGTACAAGCATATGGGAATCTCCCTTATCTGAAACAGTAGCAAGAGAGGCATTTCCTGTATTACACACATCTAGGGAATGTGATGAAAACCAACTCGTAATTATCGTAGATAACGAGGATTATATCAGTAATTTAACCAATCTGATCAACTCCATTGCTCTTTTGGGGATTTACAACATCTGGATGTCCGTCGTTTTGTCATATAGATCCATATTGACTTAATAATGTTGAGATCTGGGCTCTGTAGTCTAATACAAAGTCATTAAAAACTCTTAACATTAAAAAAAACTGTATAAACGCAACCTCTTTTCTTGTAAATTGCAAGAAAAATAACACGACAGGCTGCCAGTCTAACATAAGACAAAAATAAAGCAAAACATGTTTAATGTTTGTTTACCCTAATCTAATATTTAAAAGCTTTTAAGTTCATCTGACCGTCTGTCTGTTCCATATCTGAACAAACGATGGGGAAAAAGATGATCTCATTAAGGATTTATTTCGTTGTTTGATAAATTCCTGTTTCTGTTAGTTAATCTTTAAGAGTCATAGAAGTAGATTATAATCTCCTTTGGCACATCAAAGCAGTGGGTAACTAGGCTGTACTTTTAGTTTGGATATGCGCTCTCTTTCCCATCCCTGCTGTGTATTTTGTAAGAGCTCTCATTTAGCAGTGAAATCCCCTAGCTACCAAGCTCCATGGCATCCAGCTTTACGGCACTCCCATACAGCCTCTTGTCTCTTGTCCCTTGGGCTCGTTCCTCCTCCCTCTGATCTCAGGGTTTTACAGCACTGCGGAGGGAAATGTAGCTATTCCCTCGCTTCTCACTCTAGTCTCAGAGGCCAAGGAATAGAGCAACAAGAGCCTCTGAGAGAGAAAATTAAAAGAAATATGAGAAAAAAGGGCCAAAGGCAGAGAAGGAGAGGTGAAAAGCATAAAACGGCCAGTCTGAAATAGGAGAACCATGTAGAAACAATGGATATATTTGCATGCATGTGAAGTGGTTGCTGATGCAGACCTTCTTGATGGCATACTGAACTTGTGTGTGTGCGTGTGCGTGTGTCTCTTTTAAAAACAATAGAAAGCGTTTGATCACAGTTAGGTTTAATATTGGCTGAATTCAACCTAAAAAAACCCAACTTATAACTTTATTCATCATGCCACTATTTACTAAATAAAAAATTAAGCTGTAAATGAAAATATAATGCAATTATACTGCTTTCATATCATTTAAAAGGATAAGTTTCAGCCATATGTTGCCAATCATCATCTTGGGGGTTCAGAGCGTTCAGGTGTGTGTGTTAACACAATAGGCCAAGAGGGAAATAAGCAGGTCTTAGAGAAACAATTGCTACTGTACATTAATCTGGAAAGGATTATAAAACTATTTGTACGCAATTTGGAGTCCAATCTTTATGGTTAATATGTTTGCATGACCATAGACAGAAAAAAATGACAACAAAAAAATGCTTTACTTGGGGCGGCAGTAGCTCAGGTGGTAGAGCAGGTCGTCCAAAGATCGGAAGGTTGTCTGTTCAAATCCCGCTCTGTCACAGTTGCTGTCGTAGTGTCCTTGGGCAAGACACCTTACCCACCTTGCCCCGTGTGAATGTATATGAATGTTGGTGGTGGTCGGAGGGGCCGTTTGGCGCAATATGGCAGCCACGCTTCCACCACCGGTGAGAATGTGCATGAATGAATAATGATCTCGGTAAAGCGCTCTGGGTGCCTTGAAGGGCGCTATATAAAACCAAGCCATTATTATTATTATTTACTCTGACTGAGTAGTATTAAAAGGCAGGTAAACATCTCAGTCTAACGGACAACAAACTTCTAGATAATGAGCTGAAAGTTGGATTTGTCCCTGCATATAAACGGCAAGCTGGACTGAGTCGAACAACTAAACCAAAGATTTATCTGTTGTTGGAGGTGTGTAGTGTAATACTTTGTATTAATAAGCTGAATGCGCACATTAGTACCACTACCACCTATTGGAGACTGGCATACTTTGTTTGGTAAATCAATTCCCTTTACATGCATGTATATTAGGTCAGAGAAATGAGTCCAATAACTGGCCTAATTCAGGTATAACTATAACACAGCTAAGCTGTAAACATGGTTTGGCCAAACTGGGCTTGCGAAAATACAACTGCATCAGAAGATTTGTTCTCAAGGGGAAAGCATTCAAGGCAGTTTCCATGCAGACAAAAAATGCAGACAAATTGTAAAAAAATAAAAAAAAGAAAAAAAAAAGTAAATTAATAAATCCAAAAGCTAAATTTCAGACCCTATTTGCCTCACTGAGCATATTTAATGCTGAAGTTCCAACAGGGCAACTAGAAAAGGACTCAACAAGTAGGGTTTGTTTGGAAAGTTACTTGAGTAACTCGATTACAAAAAATGATTGAAAAATGTATTTGTTTAATTAAAAAATAAATGTAGAAAAAATAAATGGGAAACAATTTTATTTATTTTTATTTGATTTTATCTCTCATGAAATTTTCAATTTGAAGTAATTTTATTTATTTTTGTTGGAAAACAAACTTAACAAACTTTACTAGTTTCCATGACATGTAAATAAATGTAAATTTTTCTTCAAAAATAAAACATTTTTTATTAAGTGATCAGTCTTGTTTTCTGTTGTGTATTTTATAATTGGGCTTTAATTAAGCAAAATTATGTTTTATCCGAATAATCTATGGAATATTCGATAGAATAATCGACTACCAAAATATTCGATAGCTGCAGCCCTAATCATGACTGAGGTTCACAAAACTGCATCCGAAAAATCCACAGGACTTTTCGAACAATGTCATATCCACAGATGAAACTAAAATAGAGTTGTGTTGTCTTGACTGGCTTAAACAAAGTGCTAAATGTGGATTTACAAGCTTTTGAATTATGGGGGTACCAAGTATTGTCCAAATGTTTGTTTTATTTATTGTAATTCCCTTAAAAACTCAGCTGAAAGTGTTTATTGGTCTGAGCACTTAATGTTGTGATGTTGAATTTCTATCTACACTTGCCATTTTTCAAGTGTTTAAAATAAGTTACGTTATGTTTTTGAGTCAGCTGCCATACATTCAAGTAGAAACTGCGAGGGCTGGGTATTAAAGCCAATTTCCTAAATTGATTAGATTTTGATTCATTGGGGGTTCTGAATCGATTAATCGCGATTCAATTCAGTTTAGTTTGATTCAGTCTGATTTTAAAAAAATTAAAATGGCTCAACTTTGTTACAAAATACAAATTAACTTCATTTTTTATCTTCACCATAACAGGATTTAAGGGCAAACTTGTAACTTGAACAGTTTAAACTTTAACTGTAAAGAAAGCTGTTTCCAAATCAAATCTCACTAATTGTGAGATTTCTGTGCAGAAAAAGAAGCCATTGACGTGATCTGGGGTTAGGCAACTCCTTTTTGCAGTGACAATATCACTAGCAGTTGAAAATACCCTTTCCGGAGCAATACTGGTCCCTGAGACACAAAAGTATTGCTTCGCAAGGTGAGCCAAGAGTGGATACTCCTCTTCATGTGATCTCCACCAGGTCAGAGGATTTTCATTCAGCTTAGCAGGATTTTCCACCGCTGTATCTTTTGAGTTCATCTTCAGCCCTCGTTGCTAGAGTTTTCTGTCCATTTTCCTTTCCTGTTCCCAAGGAGAGAATCCAAGGTGCTGGATTTCTTTAGCTTCTTGGGCGAAGTCTCTTCCCCCCATTTCCTCAGCTCATCATTACCATCAGTAATTTGCTGTTGAATAAGACAAGAAGAAAAAAACTGAAATAAATAAATAGATTTATAATTATATTATGAACTCTTTCAAATTATGTAATATTCTTTATAATCCAATAAAGAATCCTTTAATTCCCAATGAAAACATTCTCATTAAATTGAACAGTTTTTTGTTCTCTAAATCGTTAGATCAGGTGCAGCAGAGGCAGCTTCATGTCATCTCGCTCTTTATTAGACAGGGATGGTGGGGCCACAATGTGTCCTTCTGTGCATCATATCTTAGACATTACACAAATTACTTTTGTGATCACAGTACAAGGATAAACATGGCATGCATATACAATCTCATGTGTACAAAATAAGTCCATGGATTTTAAATGATTAATTTTACAACTAAACAGTAAAATAAGAAGAAAATCCACATATGGTTGCATTGCCAATGTAGCTTCTATTATTGTTTTTAAGACTTGCATCAAATCTTCAGCAATCGTTACATCCTCCTCTGTCAAAGTGCACGGATCTTTTTCATTCCTTCTCACATCTTATGAAAGGAGAGTGGCAGAGATGGCTGGTTGAGAGCACTCCAGCATGTCCAGTGCACTGTCCAACCTAGTAACAATGTCTACTATCTGTTTTTCATTCAGTACGTAGTTTGCCGTCGTACTCCGGTGAAAGAATGTTGCTATTCACCTCACATCAGATGTGACACGGCTGGGTTTTTTTAGACCTGCTTGTGAGGCTAAGTTCAATGTGTGCGCGAAGCAGCCAACATGCATCAGCTGTATTATTTCCACCACACGAACCAGTCTTGCAGCGTTGTCTGTCATGTCTGCTGGGTTTTTGCTGAGTCTTTGCTGGCCAGCCTCCATGCCTGTATAGCTCCCATCAACATATCAGCAAAGCCTCCGTTTTCCAATACCGAGTACCGATGTAAATCTTTGCAAAAAAAAAAAAGGTTCTGCCCTCTGTTATTTTTATGCCCGTGGAAAATTGGCTGGTAATGTTAGTGATCCCCCAGTTTCTTTTGTTCTGCCCCAGACGGCTTGTTGTCGGACGCTACCATTAGCGTTGCGTGATACCCTGTCAAGTGGTTTCTGAGGTTTGTAGTATTTCTAAAATAACTGACCTCTCCTTGGCAGATTTTGCAAATCACTTTGTTTATATCCAGCTCTTTGTCCTTGGTTGTTTTAAATCCAGGTTGCTGAGCAAAGTTTTACTTGCATCAGCCATTTTTGTCCACCAAGACTATTGGGGTCAACCTCATGGGGAAAAAATTGATCTCATGCCCTGTGAATCGATATTGCAAAATTGAAATGAAATTGAATCAATTTTTTTTGTTTAAACCAGCCCTAGAAACGGCAGTACTTGATATTTTTCTAAATCATATCTAAATCCTTTTTTTTGTAGTTCTCCAATCTTATTGTGTCACTTACTTTTGCTAATGTTTCTCTTGTCAAAGCAGCTGCTGTTGTTGAACTTTGAGTGTCTGGGTCTGTTTGAGCAAAGGCAACAGAGAGCTAGGAGAATGTTTCTGTTGGTCCTTCACCGTCATTTTGTGCAACAGGTGTTTTTAATGTCTTGTGTGTCTGCAGGTCACGCTCGGTGGGGGGTCTGGGAAGGATTTGGACCAATAGTTGCTCCCAGAATCGTCTCCAGGAACCACGTGGACGTCACAGACTCTCCACAGTCATCCAACCACTGCGTCAGAATGCCGGCGAGGTTGTGGACCTCACTGTTGATGAAGATGGTAAATATGGATCAAGAAAGAGCTTTTCAACCATATCGTGGCCTGTTGGTTATCCGTCATCTCTAAGCTGTATGAATAATGCGTTTGACATAAAACAATTAATGTTATCAAAGTGTTTACCGTCAGCTTTGATTTCAGAGGCTCAAAAAAATAATAGGACATTAACCATTTAAGAATTACACGCGTATGAAGCAAAGAGCTTAAACATATTTGTATAATTGACTTAAAAGAAGATACAGGGCTGGTCCATTCTCTCATTACATGAAGACCAAGATAGCAGATAGAAGGCATTTGGCAGCTGTTCGACTGGAGGTACCAATTTGAAGTCCAAGGATATCTCTATGTAAGAGAAGGAGGCCGTCATTAGGCTGCTGGTGGAACGGGTTCATCTGTGTTAATTAATTATGTGAAAGCTGACAGAAAGAGCAAAATGAATTCTGAGGTTGATGGGACAAAACTCTCTGCTCACTTTCAGCCAAACACTTCGAAACTGACAGTGAGGGCAGATGGTTTATTACACTAAACCTACTGTGAAAGCAACTCAAGATCTCAGCGTGGTAGAGCATGCTTTTCAGTTACTGAAGGCAGAAAGGCCCACAAATATGCAGGACCTGAAGGTGGCTGCAGTGAAGGCCTGACAAGGCAGCTGCAAGGAGCAATAAAAAAAAAAAAAAGGACTCCGGACTTCAGGCACTCATTGACTGCAGGTTTAAAAAAAACAACAAAAAATGGAATTTACGTCCTAAATAGTAAGAAACATATTTTTGAGAAAATTAAAGGTGAAAGAGTGGACTTTGATCCTATCGTGATGGTTTTATTTCCAAGATATTGTGGTGGTGTCGTAAAAACTATATATGTTTTAGAAAAAAAAAAGAAGTCACGAACCAAAGGTATATTTACAGCCATGTAAAAATACTTGGCAACAATCAAGCAGTTATTGTATTTTATTTTAATCTTTATTACCCACAGTTGGGAACTATCTCTCACTCAGACACACAATTTGTGCTTAGCATCAGCCTATCCTGCCTTAATGCACACGCACGCTGGATAAATACAGGATCGTGCACAGGTTAACTGGTTATGTGGATTTTTTTGTGATTGTTTTATATATTTAAAAAAGAGCACCAAGCAAAATTTGACTGCTCAAACCACATTGCCACAACCAGATTCTTGAGAAAACAGTGTTTTCAGATGCATCAGAACTATCAGCCTTGAAGATATAACTTTAAAAGTAAAAGGCACATGAATACAAAATTAGAAAAATCAACATTGCAATTAATCTGACTTGTGTTGCATGTGTTTGAAACAGATTTTTTGATTTGTTTGTTTCACCTCACCACAGCAATTTAGGCCAGTTTGGGGTTAAGATAAGGGTTTAAAATGAGTAATAAAGTCAAGAAATAATAAAAATGCTAATAAAAGCTGTTTTGGAATCAAATCTGTAGACATTTTTAATGTGACTTAAACTTAGCATGAGAGTGCTTTATTTCCTGAAGAGGAAGAATGTTTTGTAACTTTTTATGCATGTGTTTTAAGTTCAGTCACGTCTTAGGAGAAAGTGGTAAAATTAATTCGTGGATATATAAAAAGCTGATACAGTGCATGCATTGCAATTTTAATAAGGTTTGCTGCTCAGTTACCTAACCTCTGCAGACAAATAGACACTGGTACAGTGTCGTAAAACTGATGAGAGTGGAGGTAATTGCTGTACCAGCTCTTTGCCCTCACAGGGATACCAAAGTTGCACATGAGCTTGCTTGTCCACCCTTATGTCTTATGAACATAGAGAAGGTTTACATGTGGTCTGTGGTGCTTCAGAAGACTGAATTGTTGTGTGGAATTAGTGCCTCCAAGTCTTAGCTCATGGTCCTCAATTGAAAAAGGTAGATTGACCTTCCTTTTTTTGAATAGCTTGCTGCTGCTAAGGAGGAGTTGAAATATCTCTAGGTTTTTGAGCTAAAAAATTGACAGATTGATGAAACATTGGTTGTCATGTGGATGCTGTAATGGCCTGATACAAGAAAAGGAGAGCTGAGCTAAAAATCAAAGCTTATGCGTCTCAACACTCAAGCGATGAGTTTGAGTCTTGTCAGGATGCTGCATAGACACAGTATAGGGTAGATGTTTTAGACATTTCTCACAACTGGCTTGGGAACACCTCCATGGACAACAGAAGAGCTGAAGGAGATGGCTTGGGAGAGCGAGGTCTGGAGACGGGTGCTTCAGCTGTTGCTTATTTCAACTAAGCCCCCAATAAGCGGCAGAAGTTGGCTGAGTGGGTGGGTAGAGGTACTTGCTGCCTTTTTCCTGTAGCATTGCATACAATGAATTGTTAAATTGGTTATATTTAGGGCCCGAGCACTGACAGTGCAAAGGCCCTATTGTATCTGTAGGAATTCATTTATTCATTTTTTTTCCTTCTTCTGACAAAATGAGGGCCTTTTTGCCCCCTTTAAACGTGCCCCAAAAGTCACCAAATTTTGCACGCAAGCCAGGCCTGGCGAAAAATTTGATGGTTTGCATTAATGGGCGTGGCAAAATGGCTTTGTAGCGCCCCCTTGAAAATGTATACAATTATACAATCGAGTCCGTTGCCCCAGATTGACAGAAAAACAAAATTCGCTACACATGTACAACATGTCAAATCGCACCAAAAAGTCTCTCCAATACCCTAACACCAACAGGAAGTCGGCCATCTTGAATCAAATGACCGATTGTTCGTCATTGTCACACATCATATTTGACTTTTAAATTATTGGTGAAAATTGCACACGCGAGGTCCCGTTCATCGCTGCTTGCAGCTTTAATTTTTGTTTGTGTTTTTAATTATTAGTAACTGATTTCCACAAGGAGCTCAAGCAAGGAAAGCAAAACTGTTTTGGATGTATTCTACTTTGACACATATATTTAGATGAAATTACTCCTATTATTCCATAATTCATTAATGCGATCTTCTTTGTATTTTAACTGTCCTTTTTCTTTGTTCCACAGATCTCTCAGTTGTGCCAACAACCTCCGGCAGTGTTCACCCTCAGTCAGTCAGGTCATCATCTTCATCATCCTCTCATCATGCCTCTACCTCAGAGCTCAATGATGCCCCAGGCCCTTCCACTAGCTGCCCAGGTTCAATCCCTGAAAGTATGCACACACAGAGGCCAAGTGGATCTACTCGCACAGCCACAGATGGTACGACGGCTCATTGAAATGAGCTACTGGATATATTCATTTCCTTATCTCCTTTGCAAAGACAGCTTGTGTCTTTTTAATGTCTCATTATTGTTTTTTTTAAACATTTGAAATTCTATTTTTTTTTTTCTTTTTAAAGATGCAAACCTGGCAAATGATACGTTGTACTTTTTTTGACAAATAATCTTCTTCTCATCAGATGACAACAGGCAAAGTTTGTCAGGTGCTGCAGGAGAAAACGCAGGCACGGCCATGCCCAGACTTCCATCTTGCTGTCAGCAGCACTCCCCATGTGGAGGCCCCTCCCCTGCACACCTGCCCCTCAGCCACTCCCATCCAAGTTGCGTGCAAGCATCGTCCTCTCAGCAGACCGGCGCCTCTCAGCACAGTCACGGCAATGCTCACCACTTTCTCCACCATGTCCATCACCCTGCACCGCAGCCCCCAGGCACTGTGCCTTTTCAAGAGCCGAGCTGCCATGTGGAGCGCCCCAGTGCTCTCCCTCCCCACTGTGCTGGAGTCGGTGGCAGCAGCAGTAGCAGCAATGCAGCTCACTACCATGACCAGGTATGTATGACACCATGCCCTACTCACTATATAGTCCACTGATCCACAGTCGCTACATAAGGATTCCTATGTGGAGAACAGTGCAGTGTGTTCATCAGATGAAGGAACTTGATGAAATTTTGTCACCTCCATCATATTTCTCAAATACAATAATATCTCCATCAAAAATGTACCTGATACTACCTTATTTATTTTAGGAGAGTAATTTCCCAACTCTGAAAATTATATTGAATATATAACCTTTTTATTTTTATTCTGATGATCATTTAAATGATTTTGGTTCCAAGAAAAAGGCAAATTTTATGGGAGAGACGACAGAGATGTACGAATAATTTACACCTGCCATCAGTTTGTAATTTGAACCAATAATGATAATGTTACTTGTTTTCCTTAATTTGAAATTGAATAATTACTTCTAACTGTCAAAGTGCTGTCAGACTACACCTCCTCCTGGAGAAACTTCGTAATCACACAGTCGGATTTTTACATCACAAACGGTGAACTACAGTGTGTAATGCTGTTGTCACATGGCTGTCAGATACATATGTCATAACGCCAGTGTTGTTAACAAGCATTTTTTTTTTCTCTTTGGCCACTTGCCTGTTATTGGTGGCAACATATTAGAGGTTTGCTTTAGTTTTTGTTTATCTTATTTCACTTGGCTGTATAATCTTCTGTAAATTCATCTACGTGAATTTGGTTTCCACGACAACTACATTAAGTGTTTTGTGTAGTGCGGGATTTAGACATTTGTCCTAAAAAGGGGCACCATTAGCAGCCTTGAAGTAGATATTGTCAATGTTGGCCATTTTTATTTGGCACATCTAATCATTAATGTCTCCGAATAGTTTTTACTCAGACACCTGGGGAAACTTGCACTTTTTTCTCCCTCAATATTATAATCTCTTTATAATACCTCTCTGGCTTCCTCCCACAGCAAACTCTGCCAGTGGACCTGAGCAACAGCAGCATTCGAAGCAGTGGAAACAGCGGGGCTAGTTTCCATGGCAGCACTTCAGCCTTTGACCCATGTTGCCCAGGTTCCACCTCACGGCCTCCTGCTTTTGTTTCACACGCCACCCCTGGGCCCAGCCAGTCTGCTGTGGTGGATTCATTTAGCTCCTCCATGGTGGCTCCGCCACAAACACAACCCCAGCCCTGTAGACATTATATGCACCCACCTTGTGAGTAGTTTGCAGCACAAGTCATCAGAATTTCAAGCATCTGCTACTGCCTTTTACACTTATTTTCTAGCCCTGCTAAAAGTGTAAGACTGATGCATTCCTAAAAAATAATTACTAATGGTAGCTAACAGAATTGATGCTTAATATGCCAAGTACTGTATCAGGCAGAGGAAGGTAATCGCTACTCTGAGTATTTCAGTATGGAGAGTGATGGTATAAGGCTCCCTGTTGTATATGGAGATGGTGGTCATTCGTGTCTCTGTTCTTTTCTTTTTTGGCTTTTTATTTCACTGCCGCTCCAAAAGATGGATGATAACACGATAACAAAATAATTTCCTCTGAAACAAAAACATGTTTTAGTAAGTTTAATTTTAATAATAAAAATGTTGCTACAAATGCATCATGTGGGACTTGGTGGGTAAAGATATTTGCCTGCTGGCATGAAGTTTCAAAATAAGGCTGTTTCAGAATCGATGCCTTTCTTCTAATGCCTTAATATCTGTTCTGCAGAGCGAGCCACATTGTTGAGCGGGATTACATATTTGTTGGTTACAAGTTTACAACAAACGCATCTGCTAAATATTATGTCTGAGTCAGTGCCATAAGTATTGACTTAGTATTACATAAAATCCCTTTATGTATTTTTTATTTTAACTATCCTTATTTTCAGTCTTTAAATATGTTTTATATTTTGATTTTTATTTATTCTTTTCCTCTTGATAATTCCAGATGGCGCTCTGACACGTTCACTGCATCATCAGCCCTCCTCAGCTTGCCATCACTCCCATGGGAACCCCCAGCTTGCACCCCAACCTCCCCCACACGGGGAATTTCTCATTCCCCACACCTTTCATACACCTCTGCCATCCCACCCCTCAGGTCACGCTGTGCCCCCTGCCCCTCCCCCTCCTCTTTCTACTCATCACCTCTCTACTTCAAGCGCCCCACTGGCACAACACCTTCCCACGGACCATCAGACTTTGACACACCACATGCCAGCTCTGGGGCCTTCAGTGCAAAGGCTCCATCAGCACGAGATGCTTCAAAGGATGGAGGTCCAGAGGCGGAGGATGATGCAGCACCCCACGTAAGTATTGGCGTCATGGATTTATGTGATTAGAATTATAGGTCTTTCTTTGTGGAACATGCATTTTTTACCTCATCTTTGCAGGCGAGCACATGAGCGTCCACCTCCACACCCTCACAGAATGCATCCCAACTACGGGCATGGACACCACATCCATGTGCCACAAACTATGTCTTCCCACCCTCGCCAGCCTGAGCAGAGAACTGCATGGTCAGTATGAGCATCACTGAGGGCGGCAGATGTTTGTTTTAGTCTCAACAACAGTCACGTGTCATATCAGTTAATCTAGCTTTACATATATTTACTGCTATTCTGCCTTTTCTATATTTTTGATCTAGGGGTTTAGTAAAGAAAGTATTGATATAATAATGACTCTCCACTGTTTGTCAACAGGGAGCTTGGCATTGAGGCTGGAGTACCCGTGGCACCGTACACTTCAGGGCATCTGCACTCCCACCTGCCCCACTACCATACTCCCCCAAGACTGCAGCACTATTCCTTCCCCTTGATGGTAAGAGAAGCCTTCAAGACACACGCACCTATTAGCATACACGACGACAGATCATTTTCATACAAAGTGTAACAGAGATTAAATGTGTGAGCCCCTTATTTTATAAGATTAGTTTTGTGAACCACATGAATAATGCATTAGTAATTAATAGTGGCATTTAAGTGCTCACTCAACAAATCTAGGGTCCTTGAGCCACATCAGGAACATATTTAGTCGGCAGTTTTTGTGGAGTTGTGTTCATTAGTTTTAAAATGTATACATCCGTGACCTTCATCATTGCACGTTTGCCTTGAGTACACTTTCAGAATCCTTTGGAAACTCTTAATTAAATAACTTTCAAAAATAAGATTCAGATTTAGAAAAGGCATCATCTTAACCTGGCCAGAAATGTTCAACAATACTCACTTGCTCCATTTAGGACCTGTATACTGTCTGAAAACTGTATTGCAAGAATTTTCCCAGGGCTAACTGTAATCTGCTGTGCATGCACTGCTTTTCCCTCCCAGCACACTGCCATTTCTGAAGTGACCTACCCACACATTAGGTACATTTCATCTAGAATGACTGGCTTTGGAAGAACCTATGAGGTGAGTACAGCTTCTGCTTGTTCTCACATTTGTTTTTATAAACCTGAGGAAAAGTAAGAAAAATGCATAACAACCAGTTATTGCTTAATTCATCACTGCTCTCGTTGCTCTTGACTTGATAATGGCTGATTTCATCTCCACATGACTCATTGTTATTTTAATCTTGTCACAAGACACATGTTAGTTAATTTGCATTCAAAACACATGCAGGACCTGAGTAAACATTGCTGTCTTAGGAAACGGTAAAGGAAAATCCTTCCCAACACATGTATGAAAGTTATTTCAAACCTCGGTATCTCACCATGAACCTGTTCAGACCTGGGATTATTATGTGTGCTGGATGATCCGGTCTCAAGTGGACAGATATAAAGAGTGTTGCTCATATTTGGCATAAAAATATGTCAATATGGAGTTGAAAGCCAGTTACTTGCTCTACATGAATTGATACATAGAAAATGTTGGTCAGCTGTCACCTGAACAGCAAGTAGGACATCAGGATGTCCACTAATGTTTCTGTTAATCACAAATACTGTATATTCTGCTATCTGAATACTAACACTTGTGTTTGTCTGATACATTTTTTGCTCTTGCTGAATTGTATTTACAAATATTTCAATCAGTTCGGTTACCAAGGAGCGTCAAATAATTGATCCCGCTGTCTCTGTAAAATGCTGCTGTTTCATATTAGAACAGACATAAGACTTGTGAAAAGATGGACAACGGCCAGCAAAATGAATCAGGGACATGTTTCATTATGGAGGTTCAACAAACCGATTTAAAAAAAAAAAAACAAACAACTAACTCTGAGTTAAAAAAAACTCTTGAGTTTTTGGTTTCAGGAAAGGTGTTCAGAGTTGGTAGTTTGAGTATGTTGACTCTGAGTTACAGCGACTATAAAAAGCCACTGCAGTTGAGCTCCCATATCGTGATTCACCAGGACATAGCATAGCAGGCGCGATCCTCATTGCTTAAATAAAATTAAAAAAACTTGAATCAGTTGAAAATAATATTAATAAATAATAATATTATGATTTAATAATATCAACTTTTAAATGATATTAATTAGGCTACTTGATGACTTTGTGGCTACTGGAAAAAGAATAAAACTGGACATGTGTGTGAGTTAAAATGGAAAAAGGGATAGGGGCTTATAAGTCTGTCACGTTTCTCAAATCATTCACTTTCTAATGTGAGAGAATAGAGTATGTTCAGTATCCATGTCTTTATGAATAAAACTGGCGTGCAAGTAAATATCAGCTTATATAATTAATAACCCAGGCTGTTTAGTGGGAAATATGAACATACATTTTTGCTGCTCAGAAGAATAAGAGCCAATCGGCTGACTGTGACAAAAGACAACACAATTTAAAAACCATCACATAATCACGAGTAAGTCTGATTTGACCACTTTAAAATCTACTTGGAGCATTAAAATACTTTTATGAGACAAATGCGACATGTCATTGTTAGAATAGTAAAATGCACATCATATGATTGATTGTCTGATGGAATTTAAGTCGTTTCAACTTCATGAAGGCAAGAAGACAGAAAGTAACTCGGAGTCTGTTGAAGTAACCCTGTTCTTGACTAGGTTTACTCAAGAGTCAGTTACCGCGGTAACAGACTGAGTATGTATTACCACCCTTCCTGAAACCAGCTCAACTAAACTCTCTTGCTCGGGGTTAAGTAACCTCAATTTGTAAAACAGAAATTCAAGTTTCCCTGAGTTCAGGTCCAACATACTCAGTTTCAACGGAACCCGCTTTGTAAAAAGAGACCCCACAACTCTGGTGTTGCTCTCACAGCTGCTCGCTGCTGTTCACTGTTGCAGAAATCAACCTAACATGAGCAGGAGCTTTTATGTTTGGATTCTGTCTTTTTTATTGAATATATTTTTCCAAAAACCAGAAGTGCAAGCAAGAATCTTAGTAAAAACCAAACTGTTGGTGTTAACTAATCCGAAGGGTGTAGGGGGTCCTTTCAAATCCCAGCTCACATTTGTCCCCCAGATATTAAGTGACTGTAGTGACAAGGATCCCAGACCTGGGGCCTCATTTATAAAGCTTGCGTGCGCACAAAACAGGGCTTGAAAGATGCGCACGCCATCTTCTACGCAAAGGTTGGGATTTATAAGAAAAACGTAACGGGAAAATGTGCGTATCTCTACACCAACCCTGACCCTAGCGCACGAACATTTTGAAGATATATTTTATTTTCTGCTTTTGAAAATGAGACAACTGTCTTTAATGTGAGCATTTGCATAGTTTCAGCACCTGAGAGTAACATCTGAGTGGCCCTCCACAGTATCTGTTTTCACAGACAGTAGCCAAAGAAATCCAGATATCTCTGTTCATCTAGCTTTACTCACTGAGTTGGTACAGTGTAGTTAGAGGCATTTATCAAAAGCTGCAGTTGTGGCAGGAACTAACAGAGCTTTGAGGCCTCAACAGCGGGCAGAAGGGTCGTTCAACACTGCCAGCTCCTTAGATGCTTAGTTATGATGGTTATCACAGTTTTGGTGATTCGGTGCTCTCGCTCAAAGTTGAAGGATCAGTTTGACAGTAACTTGTGAGACCAGAAAATTACTATCTAACAATAGTATACTAGAATTTTGCATAGGTTGTAAATTCTTGATTATGCTTGACTGCTGCTTTGATTAATAGTCGTCCACAGCTGTAATGCGATTCATCTTGAAAATTAAGAAATAAAAGTAAAGGAAAATTTGGATTTATATGTTATTTTAATTCTCTGGGTATTCACATCTGGATGCAACAGTTGGCTAAATTAAAATGCAAATTTTATGACAGAGTTTTTAGAAACAAGACTAAGAGACCAATCAATCAATCAATCACAAAATTGGTGGGCATTACTGAATTAAATAGCTGGAATGTTGTTAGTTAAAAGCACATGAACTCCAATAGAACATTTTGCCTGTACAGTTGCATTGTGTTAAATGTCAGTTTGAGTGTTTTCTGCACTGCGTCCACCAGGACTTGCTGCATTTAGAGGAACGGCTGGGGACTGTGAACAGAGGAGCCTCTCAGGGAACCATAGAGAGGTGCACCTACCCACACAAGTACAAGAAGGTAAAGACTGCACACTGTTCCTCCCTGCTTTACTGTTTACTAGATTTCCAACATATGGTGTCTGTAGTTATGCATGGCCTTTACAGCGTATTCTGGGACAGAGTGCGCAGTGGTCTTTTGTACTTTTTTCAAACCTCTGATGTTTGTCCAACATTTAGAAAATACTATAGTGTCTTTTACCAGCGATTGCAGCTATGACGAATATTATTGAGGAAAAGTTTCCTTAGTGGTTTCCAAATGTATCTAAATAAGCAATCTAACACCCTGCCACCCAATACAGAAGGTGTTGGAGAGAGACATTGACCAACAGTTAACCCCTGAAGCTTGGGCATCTATTGGGAAAAATATGAACGCAACACCAGAATCGGTGAGAAATAATGAACAAATCAATTTGGAAACATGTCTCTGCTCACGTGTACATTAGATATGTGTTTTTCTTGGGGGCCAGGGAATTCGGCTAAAACCTTTTTAATTTAAATGTTTTTTTCTTTCTTTTTTTTTTATTTAGCATTAAGAGGTAGAATTTTTATTTATTTTTTTGTTCTGTTTCAGGACAAAATGACCATTCTCTCTGTCCCCAAAGTTTAAGTTTTTTTTGTTGTTTGTTTTTTTTGTTTGAATTGTTAACTCTAAACCTTTAAGTTTTATGGAAATGTTATATTTCATTGCAAAGATTATTAATATTTTGATTGTTAGTGTTTAACTTGAAGAGTTTTCAGTGATTTTTAAAAGGATTATTACGACCCAGTTAAAGTGCTGGAGCTGTTTGCTTGACCAGTGCTGCACATCAAAAGTTGTTTCCAAATGTTTCTCACAAACAGAGAAAGCTGCATGGTAAGCAAGAGGAAGACGAGGGAGCAGATGAAGATACAGAAGAGAAATGCACCATCTGCCTGTCAATACTGGAGGAGGGAGAGGATGTCAGGTAAATGTCTCCCCTCCTGGGTGTTTGCTCTGCTTGTTGCTCCGTTTTGAGTCTGTTCAGTTGTTTTTCGGCGACATGAACATGGACAGCTGGAATAGCATGTATAGTTGTTTTTTCAAAACATTTTTTGACTAAAATTTAAAAAAGGAAAAGGGGTTGGGTGGGAGGTAAAAAAAAAACGTCCTATTTAATAATCAGAAAATCCCAAAGTGCTTTAAGATGATCAGCCTCATGGAGCTGATTTTTGACACGCGAGATTCGTTTCTGCCTCCTGTTGATAAAGTCAAATGCAGCCTGAATTTAAGGGTGTTTTCACACTGGCACTGTTAAGATCAACCCAAAGGAACTCTGGGCTTGAGTGCAGTTGATTTGGATCGGTGTGAACACAGCACCTGCACTCTGGTTTGCACCAAACACCCATTCTGAGACCTTTCTGAAGAGATGGTCTCAGTACGGCTCTCTGGTGCAGTTTGTTGATGCTGTGAAAGCTTCACGACCCGATCTGACTCCACTACTGGATGCTCTCCAGATGTTTGAGCTAGGATTCAGTAAGGGCTGGCAGCACGTTGTAATTTATGAGGAGCACAAAAACATACATTGCAAAAGAAAGTAATGCTGGCAATCATTTCCAGCCACAGTTGCACGTAATTTAGAAATGGTAGAGTATGCCCAGAGTGGTGGAAAACACAATATAGGGGAAAAATATAGGGCTGTCATGGAAACACAAAGTAATACAATTTCATACCTGTGCTGATGCCTGAGGAGTTGAACTTTCCTCAACTTACTATGGGAGCAATGCTTCCAGTGGACCCATGATTCAGTGGGGGAGGGGATGATGGACACCCAGGTGAAGTAGCATGAGGACTTGATCACTCTGCAACCAGTGGGTTTACATCACACATCTATGGGTGGGCACGTAAAAAAAACAACAACCCAGCCTAGAATTATAAACCAGGTCTTAACAATGGTTAGAATGCAGCTGAGACTAACTAGGGCTGCAACTAACGAGTATTCTGATGATGAATAGTATTGAAACGATTAGTTGACTAATTGGATTATGAATCTCAATTATTAAATTGCTCTCAGCTTTCCTTTTTGTGTGAGGTGGTTTAAATGATGTGCTAATTAAGAAGAAAAGACCAGAAAGATGCACCGGCCGCTTCCATATTGTTTACCTGTCATGTGCAACTCTGCACAGATAAAAAGTGAGGATGATGCTTAGCTCTGTTGAAGAACACTTGTAGTGACATAGCAGTTTAACGCTAGTGTGTATATACAGTTCTCAGATGGGAGGAAGCATGATGCTTCACCTTGTTGAAATTTTAAATATAGTTTATTGTTAAATTGGTTGGCGGCTATTTTTATTATCGATTTTTGTTGACAACGTTGACTAATGGTTGCACCTCTAGTTGATAGCCACATGCAGCCCAGGAACAATATATTTCAATTCCACTGTTCTTTCATCTGGTACAGCTGCAGTTGTTTCACAATGAAAGCCATGTTAATGGAGCATCTCTGCTTGTTACAGAGAAGCTTTATGGTTCCGTAGTGACCGACTATATGATAGGATTACCAGCATATTGTATTACATTTATTGGGGTAATGGCAGTGGATTAAATTAAGACTTTGAAGCTTTGTTCTAGCCAGCGCTGAATGAACCCCACTTAGCTTTTTGGGTCACTATTTGAGGAAATACAGAAACATATTCAAGTTGGCTTTCAAAAAAAGGCTCTTAAAATGTTGTTTGTTCATCTCCTCCTTCTCTCCAGACGTCTACCGTGTATGCACCTCTTCCATCAACTGTGTGTGGACCAGTGGCTCCTCACCAATAAGAAGTGCCCCATCTGCAGAGTGGACATTGAGGCGCAGCTGTCTGCTGAAAGTTGATGCTGTTTTTCTAACAACCCTTTTGTTTGTTCAGAATTTATTTTGAGATCATATTAATTTTCTCTTCAGTACTGCAGTCAACCAAAGATGGCATGTATTACCTGCGCAGCTCTACTATGAGGAAAAAGAGAAAAAACAAACAAAAAAAACAAACCATCTAACAAAAAAGCATCAAGCCTAGAGTGCCAGCTCTCACATATTACTACAACAGCTAGAATTCTCCATTAAGGGTTAAAGAGTTTATTGTATTTATAAAGCTTTTATGTAGCTTTTGATTGTTTCCTCAAGTGTCATTTCTGTTTTGTTTCCCTGCATGTTTCCTTGCAATGCATTTCTTTGCACATAAATTCTGGGCTCAACGCAGCTTAACAAAGTTGCAGTTGAGGGTAGCTGCTCTAGTAAAGATGCATTTCTGTAAACCTAATGCCTTGCTTTACTAGACTAGAATGTCAACCTCCAGTTAAAAAAGAAAAAAAAAAACATTGCAGGATTCATTTTAACGATCATTGTATTGATTATTTTATGTTTAGAAGATGTGGATTGTTAGTGAAAGTTCTTTTTTTTTTTTTTTTTTTTTTTTTCTTAAAGTAAACCGAGACATTCCTAACTAGGGAAACATGTTAACAGATCAGCTGCTGTATTAGTGCACACACAGTATTTCTAGAGTGGAAATAAACTATTGTTCACCTCACTCCCAGATTATGCACATGCTTTGCAACAATTACATCTCCTCCTCCTGCACCTTCATTTGAGTACAGCACCGTTATCACCACCAACCATGTATTTTAGAGAGCAAGAAAAAAAAAAGAATGTCACACCCCTCTCTTGACTGTTCTTTCACAACTGAGTGATTGTCAGTAACTGCTGTGAATCTTTTTCTGCATTTTCCTGGGTTTCCTTTCCACAGGCGGCCCTGCCATGCTTAACTAGGTTTCTGTTAGAGGATCTCAGGCCAACACGTGTTTTAAGAGACTTCATATGAGCCTGCAAGCGGGGATCATACTGTTAATTTGATACTGGCAGTAGCATAGCTTTTTAAATCAACCGTGTACGTGTTGAGAAGGAAATGCACAGTTCAAGTTGAGATAAATATTTACGGTTTGTTCTCGTTCTTCAGACCATTTCACCCACTGTTATTTTTGTCTCTCTGTAGTTGAACAGCAGCATCCATTTGGGGTGCTGCAGGAAGAAAAACACTAATACTGTTGACTAACTCACTCGCATTGACTTGCACAAGAGAGAGAGTTGGAGGATAGTAGTGAATATGACGTGCGCTGAGGCCATGTATTTCCACTTTGATGAATATGGAGAAAAAAGAATTAAAAGAGACTTGGATTTGAGTGTTGAAATGCAGTACTTAAAGCAGGTATCCATGCATTCATCGACTTAAAGGCATCAGGATCATATTCTGTGGGATTTATATTAGTTTTGAAAATAATATTAATAAACTTGGATAACTCTTGACTGAGTGCTTTTCTTGGTGCCCTCTGGAAAAAAGACGTTTGATTCTTGATGTTTAAATGCAAATACTTTGATCCTCATGGTTGTAATAAGAGATGTATTCACATTGGAGATTATTTATTTTATATAAGACCAATTTCTTGGCAGAAAAGTGTAAAAATCAATTTCTGTTATTTACTTTTTACATGTATGATTATTTTACAGAACCCATTATTCAGGGGATGATATTGTCAGATTTTTACACTATTTGGGCAATATTCTTAAATCCATGAGATAGCTTTATCCAAAGTTTGTCTTTTCAGTGTTTTCTTGATCATCTCATGAATTGTTACAGGGTTAGATGCCTGGTTAGTCATAATAGTGTGTTCCCGCTTCATGTATTTTAGTATTCCAGTTAAGTCTTCTTTTTTTTTTCCTTTTTAAAAAAAATTTAAATAAATCCCTCACTGCTTTTCATTAATTTCAAGTTTCGTCCTAAACTGTTTGTCACATAACACATTGGAATGCTAAGTACATGAAATGATTAATATTGTGTTGACACATTTGCTGTTCAGATTAATTTAATGGCACCATTAATATTGGCATGGAAGGCCCGTTTCTCTGTATAATCAACCAATCCAGCATAACACTAACGCATGGCATTGATTAGATTAGAAATAGCCTCTGATGAGGTTTAATGTGGAAGTGTAGCGATCTGATATAAAATTAGTATGATAGATATTTTATATTCTGCAGATGCATGGACAATGACGTCACGTTTTCTTTAAAATCGGGAACGTGGCTTTGCAGATACTCTGTAAAGAGATTCACAGGAAATAAAACGGGTGTATGGTTGTGTTTATGACGTAAACGTCGCAATTCATAGAGAAAGAAGTGTCCTAAAATGTCCTTTACAGCTGTGAATGAGAATCCCGCTGATACCAGCCACAGCGCCCCCTGGTGGCCGAGGTGGGTAACAGTTCCAGCGTCGTGTTCACAAGCAGTTACGGACTTCTATGTTTCTTAACATAGAAATAAAGTCTTTTTGTCTTTGTCTATGGGCTTTAAGGTTGCTTCCTCGAGAAAGGAAGCTATGAGGTGCCGTGAGGGACATAATTCTGAATTAGCGTTCATAACATGAACTCTTTTACACACTACACTGAAAACCTCTCACACACTCACTTGTGAAATATCTCATACACACAGGCGAAATGGTCTCATACATACAACTGGAAATGTATCCACTCACATATACAACTGTATATAAATGTGCTCACAGATACTACTGAAACGCTCTTACACAAACTAGTGAAATAGTGCATATATAAAGTTGAAAATTTTTCCCTCATACACACACTGGTGAAATTCAACTACATTCAAAGTGAGATATTTCAAGCCTTTATTTGTTATAATGTTGATGATTATGACTCTCAGTTTATGAAAACCCCAAATAAAAAATCTCAAAAAATTAGAATATTATATGAAATCAATAAACAATTCAATCATCAAAATTATAACAAATAAAGGTTTAACATATCTTGCTTTGCATGTAATGAGACTATGTAATGTATTAGTTTTGCCTTTTAAGTTGAATTATTGAAGCAAATTAACTTTTACACCATATTCTTATTTTCCGACCTTCACCTGTAGGCTATATTTATATTTACCTGCATACAGAACATCTGGGCTGATGTGGACATACACAGGAGCATAGGCTATTTCAGTTGCTAGTATGGTAGGCTGTCTGTACAGTCGTGCAAGTTCAATGCACTTAAAGGACTTTAGACTTTAAATCAAAGCATTTTATTTTTTCATATAAAATAAATACATTTCGTTGCAGTTTAGAAGTTTTGGGGATGTCCCTGTTATTTGGCGCCTGCGCTGCTGAAATCAGGGGATCCCTTATTTCTATTTCTGAAAGGTGGCAACCCTACTCACAAAACATCGAAGCACGATCAGGTGTGATAAATCGGCCTTCACTTCATTTTGATGGTCTCGATTTTTTGGCTGAGAAAAATTTAACACGTGGATATCAGTTTATAACAGATTTGTTGAATTATATTCAAATGGGACTCCTTGTGCCAAAGTTGGATTTGCTGCTTGCCTATTCTTGTGCCCAAATATAACATGCACCATTCCAATAATCATGTTTATCAGAATGCAAGTAACGATGCAATGTGAGTGAAATTTTCAGTCACTTGGATTTCTTTTAAAGGAGCTTGAGGCCGGATTGTGGCAAGATTTATGAAAAAAATCCGTATACATTTTAAGTTTTCTAGTAATAATGTCAGATGAAGCGTTCCAAACCCAAAAGAATGAGCCCTCTAGTGTATCTCTCCGTTGCCTTGAACAGGCTGTGTGCTGCAAAATGTGCTGCAATTCGGTCCTGAATTTCCCGCACTGGGCTGCGGATGTGACGTCACATGACGCTGCATGTGCGTTCTCCCCGTTCTCCCGTGCCGGCTTCGCTGTTTGCTGCAGTACCCCCAACGGCCGTCGTGGTGAAGGGTGGCGCTAGAGAGTCTCATTTCTTAAAAGGAGCCTCAAGCTCCTTTAAGTAATTTGAGTTTTGTTTTTTCATCTGCATGATGACCAACCACAGAACAATCTGACCACATTCACCGTTACAGCTTCAATTTCTAGTTAGCTATTCAGCTCGTGGCAATTACAGAATTAGAACTTACTGTACCGATAGTGAACAAAAACCAAGGCAAATGAGCTGCAGAACTTTTATTGAGATCACAAAAAACCTGAACTCAGAACATTGAAACCTGAAACAGACAGGATGCACATTTTGTTTTTAACATTGAAAAGGGAAAAATTATTGATTCAACAGAAAGTTTAGGCCAAATCCTCCTCAGAACATTGAAAACTGGAACACACATGAGGTTGTGTTTTTTTTAACATTGAAAAGGGAAAAATTAGTGAGTCAACAGAAAGTTTAGGCCAAATTCTCCTCCTCCTCAAACTCTCCCTCTTCGTCAACAGTAGCATCCTGGTACTGCTGGTATTCTGACACAAGGTCATTCATGTTTCTCTCAGCCTCAGTAAACTCCATTTCATCCATACCCTCCCCGGTGTACCAGTGGAGGAAAGCTTTGCGTCTGAACATAGCCGTGAACTGCTCAGAGATGCGCTTGAACAGCTCTTGAATGGCTGTGCTGTTGCCAATGAAGGTGGAAGCCATCTTAAGGCCTCTGGGGGGAATGTCACAGACAGCGGTCTTGACATTGTTGGGGATCCTTTCAACAAAGTAACTGCTGTCCTTGTTCTGCATGTTAAGCATCTACTCATCTACCTCCTTCATAAACATGCGGCGCGGCCGCCGGTGGCAGAGTGATGGCTGGGATTTCTCCCTGCCAACTCCACTGACGCCCTAGGTGTTACTTGGCCCCCAGCTCCTAATCTTTCTCGGCCTCCTCTGCCAGCTCCTTTGCCACTCTGCAATGGCTCCTGTGCACCCCAGGTCTCGCAGCAGACGGGAGGTTGGGGAGCCGATGAAACCCCTGCACCTCTACCGGGCATATCGTGGCTTTCCAGCCAGCCTCCCTGCACTCTGCTGCCAGGTCTGAGTACTTTGCCCTTTTCCTCTCATGCGCAGCTTCCAGACCCCCCTCCCACGGAACAGTGAGCTCCACCAGGAGGACCGCCTTTCTGGCCACGGACCATAGCACCATGTCTGGCCGTAGCGTTTTCTCGACGATCTCTCTGGGGAACTGCAGCTGCCTTCCTAGGTCGACCCTCATGCACCATTCGCTGCCGGACGGAGAGCCTTCCTGCGTTTAGTGGGCGGGGGAGGGGGGTACGCGCCAGCGACGGCGTCAGTGAAGGCGTAGGGTACGCGTCGACACGTACCCTACGCCGTAGGCATGGCGTCGTTTTGATGCAGAACCATAACTCAGCCTTACCTCCCAAAAATTGTAACTACGCGTCGAGGTGACGCAGACCAAACGCAGACGAGAGGGCTGTGATTGGTTAACTTGGTAGCAACGCATTTCCGGTTTCCGGTTTGAAGCAGTCGTGAACTTTCAGCCCTCTTTTCTTCGTGTATGTCTAATTTTTTTGGTTTTGTTTTTTTGCACAATAGTTGTCCTTATCTCTCTGATTCACTGTGACTGGAAAAAGTCGGATAAACCATTCAGGAAAAGATTGCGAATTAGCGGTCGCGGGGGGTACTGCACCGCAGAGAAATGGAGTGACGGAGAAGTCCGAAGGGTTCACGTCACGACGGCGTCACGGTGACGGCGTCGTTTTGACACAGAACCAAAACCCAGGCTTAAAGCAACATAACGACATGACATACTAAACATGGAGGTTATGGTGGTGGATCTAACAGTAAATAATGATTTTGTTCTTTCCTTTAGATCAGGGGTTCCCAACCTTTTTTGTGCCAAGGACCAGCAGAAGTATAAATAAAAAGCTCAGGGACCGGTTGACAATTTATGTCAATTTTAATAAACATTTTAGAAAAAAACAATGCATTTTAAAATGCAGGCTATCATCAGCGACGTTAGCTGATGTTGTGGCCTTTAAAACTTGCTTCTGCAAATCTAAGTCACGTTTTTTCCTTCCACTGGTTTGTCTTTGAGAGAAGGATGTTTTGTATTTAAGTGTCTTTGAAGCTTGGATGGCTTTTTTTGCTTCGTTGGCGAGCGTTTCTCCACATAAAATACAAAGTGTGTTTGGCGCCTCCAAATCGCCCGTTGCAACAAATCCGTATTTTATATACATAATGTCGTACTTGCGATTAAAGCTTTTGCTTTTCTTTTTGGTAGGATTTTCTACTTGTTCATCACTATTTCTTTTACTCGAACAACTAGTAAAGAAACGGCTCATGGAGGTTTGCTGAGGTCCGCTCATCTCTGCAGCAGACTGAACCTAACCTGCATACAGCACCTGTGCATGGCGCTGTTCAGTCCGGTCAGGTACCAGAACTTATTGTCCGCCAAGCCATGACAGGGCTGCCACTCAAAGAAACACATTTCGACAAGTTTTGGATGAAATTATATGACAAAAAAATGCAAAAATTGTTTTCTTAAATTTAGTATGAGGTTGCTTTAATTATGTGGCAAATGATAATAAACACGAGAAAGATGGGTACTTCAATGAAAAATAGATATTTTATTCAACTTTGCTGCTGTCATTCATGCAGGGAGACACCTAAAACATGCTGGATAGGTGGATCCAGGACCGGAGTTGGAGACCCCTGTATTATGCTCTTATTTATTCATGTAATAATATACAGGTGGAGGTCGGAAAATTTGAATATATTGCAAAACTTCATTCGTAGTAAATTCAACTTAAGGTGAAACAAATATTATGTCCCACTACATGCAAAGTGAGATATTTCAAGCCTTTGTTATAATTTTGGTGATTATGGCTCACAGTTTATGAAACCCCAAATAAAAAATCTCAAAAAATTTGAATATATTATGAAATCATTAAACAATTCAATCATCAAAATTATAACAAATAAAGGATTAACACATATTGCTTTGCCTGTAATGAGACTATGTACTGTAATGTACATGTATTACGTGGTCTGATAACCATATCCCGACGAATATTTAATTCTCTGCGCATTAATTCTGCACCTTCATCAATTGTGTCTTCATCAAAAGGCCATGTTCGTGACAATGGACTTCTAAAATACTGACTCTGTTTTTAATGACAGACGGCAGAACTTCGCCAAAACTCGCCTGCTGACTGAATGAATGAGGAAATCAAATGTGCGTGCGGCTCTGAAAGAGGCGGAGACGCAGAGAAACTCGAGGTTCATTGATATAAACCTGGTCCAGGTTAGGTTCAGAGAGTCTGTTACTACGGTAACTGACCGAGAGCTTAAGTTACCTCTCTTTGTGAAACAGGCTAGAGTTACCTCTCTTTCTCTGGTTTGAGTTACCTCCCTTTGTGAAACGGAAAACTCAGAGTTTCCCTCATTTCAGGGTTAACAGACTCAGAGTTTTCACTAAACCTGCTTTGTGAAACGGACCCCTGCTCATCATTGATCAGCATCTGCAGTATTGATCAGTGAGCGCAGTCGTCTGGTGCGGGGAGACGCAAAAAATAAAAAAAAATAAAAAAAAGCTGCGCTGACACGCGGCTCTGGGCAGAGATTGTATGAGGTGAAGTGAAGTGAGATGCCTCACTCCATTGGGAAAAAACCGTCTGGTGACAATTGCCGACAATTTTGATTATCGCTTTTTGTCGACAACGTCGTTGCAGCCCTAATTATGATCGGAACACAAGTCATTCCACGGCCCGGTAGTAACGGCTCTACGGACCGGTACCGGTCCGGGGACCGGGGGTTGGGAATCACGGCTTTAGATCAACCACATGAAACCTCGGCCAACATATTGATCTCTTTCTTCAGAAAAAGTAGCATTAAAATCATATCCGCTGCCAGGTTCCTGGTGGCCCTCTCTGAGAATACTTATAGAAGTGGATTTTAGGTTAAATCTGCATGTTAAGTTGGAAAAACTGCAAAGAGTGAGCCTGATTAGAGGATGGGGGGGGGGGGCGGGGGGGGGGGGTTGGTGCATAAAAGGGAAGTGTAAGTTTTTGAGAATAAAACTGCTAGTCATGTACTTTTTGATTCGTTTACGTGAGTTGGTGTGAGCTCTCAGGCTAGATGCTGTATGGTCTCACAGATGGTGATAAAATTGCTTTCATGTAATGGCTTCGGAAATGCCTTCTTTTTTTTTTGCTTCTGAAAAATGAAGCAAATGAAGAAGCACCTTAAATCTGAATTCTATAATGGCCTACAGGGGGCTGTAGAGGCTGCTCTGTGTTTAAAAGGAACCCTGATTATTAAGACTTTTAGTCCCTAATTAGCCACAATTGTTTTCTTATACTAAAATATTTTGTTAGAAACACATAAAATAATCTAATTGCTTTAAAAATCTACAATGTTTATCACATATTTTGACCTGCGGGAGGCGCCATGTTCTACCTGCGCAATGCATTCTGGGGGCGATGACGTAGAACGGTGGCTCTGGGAAGATAAGCCGCGTTAGTTTAACTGCGACAGGTATCTAAAACATAGATGAGCAGCACTCTCCCGGCCGTGGAGGCTGACGAGGGAGCCCATAAGACGTCTCGGTTCAGGCAAACTGGATCAAAGTTCTCATGTGCTGTGATGCACGGGAGATCTGCAAAAATGATCAAAGTCGTGCGCATCTTACCAGTGCATTAGGCTACGCCGTAGGCTACGCCGTAGGCTACGCCGTAGACGGCGTAGGCTACGCCGTAGATGGCGTAGCCGTGGCTTTAGAGCTTGCAGCGCACCGCCATCCGCTCTCCACTCTCGCCGGGATGGAGACGCCGGTGGGCAGGATGCACGTTTGGGTGGGCATAGCCCACCCCTGCCGCCCCCCTAAAACCGGCCTCGGTGCTGGGTCCACCGTTTGATGACGGACCAGCTAGGCTGAGGGGACTGGCCCGGGACTTTGACGAAACGGGAGGCGCAGACTTCGCGTCAAATAGGCAAGAACATCTTTATTTAATTTAATGACGCCAGATCTGGCTGGGGTTTTTATTGTAGCATCGGCTATCTGCTAGTTGAAACGTGTGGTCTGTTAGTCTGTCTGAGTTTTATGGTGTTTTTATAGTTCATGCTTTATGGTGCTGTACTTTTTTTTTTTTTTTTTTACTTTTTTGTAGGTGCGCCGTCACCTTAATGTTTTTAGCTGCATTTTCATCTGTGTTTCTGTTCCGTCGTCACCTGTTTAGCTGTGTTTTCATCTGTTTCTGGGTGTCAAAACAGTGTACGGGGGCTAGCAGGTGCCACCGTCTGACGTCACTACCCAGAATGCATTGCGGTGTAAACAACAATGGCGACCTACGAGTTAAAGGGGACATATTATGGCATTTAATGTATATTTTACACAGGCCTTGAATGTCTTAAAAACAATCTAAAGCTTGTTTTTTCTACATAAATCAGAAATTCAGTCTCTGGGCCATGTTTTTATTTTTTCCGCTTCTAAAGCCTTTTTCTGTGCTTCATTTTCAGGGCGGGGGGGGCTATGATAATGAGGCTCTGCGCTAATTGGCTGCTTGAATGACGTGTAGCAGGGGAGGAGACAAAGCGTCGCTCCGGGGAGAAGAGCAGCGGCTGCGTAGCAAAGCGTGTCCACGGTTCTGCGTTAAATCGACACGTACCCTACGCCGTAGGCTCTGCGTTGGTGTAACGCGGAACCATAAATCAGCCTTTAGTCACCTCGTCTTCAAACAGGAAGATTGAATTTAATTCTAAACAGGTACAAAAGAATTTTCACAAATGGCAACTTTATTGTTAAAATATATAAATAAAATGTATGCACTATTGCTGGCTCAAGGAAGGACCGCGCGTCTTCTGAATGTGAACAGCTCCAGGTGCTTGAAAGATCTGAAACCACAGAAGAAAAATGTATTACGGTACTAATAGAGCCCCGAGCCCGGAGCCCCCGGGTTCGGAGCTCCGGGTTCGGAGCTCCGGGTTCGGAGCTCCGAACCCGGAGCTCCTCGACGGTCCGGTCCGTGAGCAGCCCCCGCAGCTCCGTATGCGGCGCCGGGGCTCCGGAGCTAAGCTAAATACTTAGACCATGCAAAGATCATGCAAATATAAATAACATTAAAAAAAAGGAACTTATTCTAATCGGCTCAAAAAAAATCACGTGACACTGGGGGATTCTGTAAGGCGGGGGTCAGAGACCTTGCAGAAATTCATGGGATTTTGTCTCCCCTGTGCTGGCAGGGTGAGGGGAGACCACTTCATATATGTTAAAACAAGAAAAAACGTGTTTTTCATATGTCCCCTTTAAATTATATTTTTAAATTTTATAAAAACGAAGACATCAAAAAGGTTTTTTATATCACATTGTTATAATTGATACCAACATTTATCTTTTAATACCTACATGTCTTAATAGCCAGGGTTCCTTTTAAAGTTGCAATTGGTCATTTTATTTTAATCACATTTGATGAAATTATTGCTATTTTATGATCATGTTACATAAACTAGCTAATTTGAGAAACAAAAGTTTCCACCGCTCTCGTTGCAGCTCCTCCAATCACAGCCAGGAGGTCAGCCCACCCTCCAGATGTAAAGAGGCTGTAAGAGGTTTAAGGCTGAAATATGCTTCTGCGTCACAAACACGCAGAGCACACGGCGCAGTCGTGACGCCGTCACGAACCGTTCAGACTTCTCCGTCTCTCCATTTGGTCGCGGTGCAGTACCCCCCGCGGCCACTAGTTAGCGATCTTTTTCTGAATGGTTTATCCGACTTTTTCCGGTCACGGTAAATCAAAGAAATAAGGACAACTATTGTGCAAAAAACAAAAACAAAAAAAATCACACATAAACGAAGAAAAAAGCCCTGGAAGTTCACTACTGCTTCAAACCGGAAACCGGAAATGCTTCGCTTTCAAACGAACCAATCACAGCCCTCTCGGTCTGCGTGTGGTCGGCGTCTCCTCGACGCGTAGTTACAATTTTCGGGAGGTGCACGTCACTGACGGCGCATGTGACGGCGTGTCCTCTGCGTGTACAAAAACCACACGCCGTAGAAACGGCGTCGTTTTGACGCAGAAGTATAATTCAGCCTTTATTCAAATGGCAGGCGGACAAACACTGGAGGGAAAGTTGCCAATTTCTTCTTGAGCCGTTGCCGATTACTCATGTAAGCAAAGTCAGCAGAAGGAGACTGCTGCAGAGAAGCACACCAAAAAGAAAAAGATCTTGGGTGAATACTGGAATAGTGTTTCAACATGGAGTGTGTTGGAGGACTTCAAAGGTTTTCAGCTGGATACTGAATTAGTATTTCTTCCTGACAGGTAATCATCCAATATTTGCTCGTCTCTGGTTTATTTTTCAGTGCGTAGGAGGAGACTAAGGGCCTGATTTACTAAAGGTTTGCGTGCGTAAAAACGTGTGCAAACTTGACATCACCCGCAAACCAATGTGCAAGCTGATCTACTAACAGCGTGCAAAGAGGACTGCACCTCTCAAATGAGCAAAATAGCACACGCTGTTCATTTAGTACTTTTGCCCTGATGAATAATCAATATGGGGCGTACCCGCCAGAAAGCGCTAAATACTGGGAGGGGAAAATGCAAATAGGTTCATTTACCACACGCAATGAGATTTACCAAGCCTGAAAATTATTGCGGGGATTGTGATTGCGTCTGTATTTAATACGTTCGAAAGGAAGGTGCTAATCTGCCCAGCATTACGCACCGATGGCTGCTGTTATTGTGGCAAGGAGGCGACATCGCCAAAATCAAAGAATACGCAGAGAGAGTCTTTATTCTGCTGCATGCTATTTTAAAAATGGTTGCACAAGTTTTATTAAAGGCCACTTTTTCTTTAGTTCTTCGCCTTATATCTTGCCACCTTCTTTTAACCTCATCTGCCGTTCCTTTTGTCTTACCAACTGCATATTCTATAGCAGATTTTCTCCCATATTGCGTTTCTTTTGGTAATGTTTAAATTTATTTGCTGTAGTTCATGAATGTGTTTATTTGCCTCTTCCATATCTCTAACTCCAACTCGTCAAATTTCATTTTGCGCTTGCGACTATATCTGCTTTCCTTCCAGACTCTCCATGGCGCAAACCGTAAGACACGCAACACCTCATTTAAATACTGCGGTTTGCACCTGTTATCAATTGCGCAAGCATTCTTAGTTGATCACCCGCAAAACACACAACAATAGCACGTGCAAACTTTTTCAGTGCACACGCAATTTAGTACGGTACTCTTTATTTAGGATCTTAGTAAATCAGGCCCTAAGTGTCTAGGTGGCACAAAGGTGGCCCAAAGGTGTACACCCTGCACATTGTAAAAGATGGAGACTGCAGACTAAGCTAAGGCTAAGCTTACTTTTATTACACTGAAGCTCGGTTGGCTTGCATTTATTTATTCAAACGTAATTTGAACATTATTTTTACATGTTGGTATGGTTTCCTCTTGTAAAGTAATCCAGTTGCAATAAACATTTGAGGACAACACACTTACCAAGTCTAAGTAAATATTAAAAGTGATGTTATGTAGTGGTACATCAAGGTATAATTTAGTCGTATCAAACTTATTTTCAGTTATTTGACATCTCAGATTTCTGTAGTAACAGAACTTCCTTGTGATCGCGTGTTACAGGGTCACTAGACATTTTTCTAATTTGTTTTTGTTATCTCAGGTTTTCTTAGCTACAACATTGTGTCCATGGTGTAAATATGGTAATAAACATGTAATGTGCTCTCTGATAATACAAAAAACAAACAAACCAGTTCATTATGCAATATTACATGCTTTATTAAAAGATTCAGTATTAGTGTATATTGCACAAGGATGTTTTTCAAGCATCCAAGATCAAATTATATTCAATCATACAGTTCTACGACAGACGTCCCAGCAGGTTTACCTGACTATAGCAAGATGTGGCTGTGTGATTTTAAGTGAAAAAAAACAAACAACCAAGGAATGTGTCAGTACTGCAACAGCAGTACAAGAGATGTGCAGAAACTCAAGAGCAGAATCAAACTATTTTTGGTGCTACGAAGAAAAAAAAAACAACCTTCTTTACCTTAACACCGTTTGCACTTGACAAAACAAAAATCCATTCACCTCAAATTTGTGATAAAAATTGTTTTGTAGCTTCAGTTAAAATGGAAATAAAGCAGCTGCGTAAGTATCAAAAGCTCAGGGAGGAAAAGCATACCAATATCCTTCAGTTATAAAATACAAAAAAAGAAAAAAAATATGCTACACAACATCAAGTGTACTACATATGAACACATATACAGATGCAGATTTTAAAAATGCCTCTTTTTTTTCAATCATTTAATGTAAACAAATTATTCTTCTCAGTAACTAGGCTTATTGCGAGCATGTCCTTCATAAAGTTGACTTCCTGGCTGTGGCATGAGTGATTGAGTGATGGTGTCTGTGTCCAAGGTAGTACCTGTAACAATAAAGTGCTAAAACACCACAGACCGCACGCTCAGGTTACAGTATACATGCATGTCAAAATATACTGGTGTGACAGAAGTACAAAAACATCAGCAAAATACGGAAGGAGGTTTTCCAGGTGATTTGCCATTTTGCCGCAATGCCCTCGACAGTTTTTCTTTTTTTTTTTTTTTTTTAAACAGAACAGACTGACGCTAGTGTATGATGCTTTGGTTTTTAAAATCACTGTTGAAATCACAGAGTGTCTGTTCCTGGAGAGACAGTTTTGCATTAAAATAAATATTCCTGGTAAAAACTGCGCTTCAGTTTTGACACCAAGATGACCACATTTACTTCAACATTCAAACCTTCATTTAAAAGCAACATGTTGAAAGTGGAAAAAAAAGAGAAACAAAACAAAAATAAAATAAATCACAGCCTGGTCCCAGAGAATTAGCAGACTTAATTCCAACGTTTCAAAAATGTTTAAGTTCAAATCCTCGGCAAGATATAATGACAGTAAGGAGAACACAAAGCTATAAATACAATAAATAGTTTTGTTCAGTACTCAAAGGGGCTGTGGAGAAGAACAGACCCTGGGGTCAAACAGTCTTTTTGTCCTTGGAGGAGAGCCTAATTTCAAGCCCGAAGGCCTTATGGTCTGGTGGCGAAACCAAGAGATACATTCGTTTTCGATAAGACAGTAGTGGAGGAAGTGTCTCCCAGTGCTTCTATCTCGGACTGCAGGCTTCATCCCTTCCTCTCAGAGGGTCAGCATGGACGCAGCAGGCTTGTGCTGCAAGCTGGCAGCTCCTAGATCTTGGTGACGTAGTTGTTGGGGAAAAGTCCCTGCTTTCCACGAAGTCGTCCCGTCCACCATCCAGATGCATCTGGTAAACAAACATGACCGTTGTGTGTAACAAGGAAAAAAAAGAAAAAAAAAATACATTGAAGTGTTTTCCTGCACTTACCCTCTCTGATGATGTCGATAATGTCATTGGCGTTGAAGCTGAGCTCATCGGTGTCCTGGGCGTCGTAGGCGTACAGGGCTTTGCACTGGGGCACCTGGGGTTTGGGTTTGGGTGCAGGCTTGGGTCGCCCTCCTCCCGGCGGAGGCCTGCTGGCTGACGGTCTGTGGGCACTGACAAAAAGAGAAACCAGACAAGATCCATGAGCTGCTGATTGAAAGAGTCTGGGCTGCAGCTCAGAGGTGCAATACAGGTTTGCTTTATGTGAAACTATAGAGTCAAAGTACAGAGAAGTTCAAAGGTTTGGGCACCCTTATTACACAACACATTGGCTTTTTAGGAAGAAAAAAAAACAGCATCGATCTTAGACAAGAAATGTAACTGCTCATTAAAGATAAAGTAGAAAACATGAGTGGAAAACATTCAAACTGCCACCAATTTTCTTAGACAACATCAAAACAAGTTCCCCCTGAAGGTCAGACCATGAATTGCTGAAAAACCTTTTACATTTCCTACTTCACACGCCTCGATTATCATGCTAAATCTAAAAATTCCTGCCAGTACATTTAGCAAAAGGTTGAAAAACTATGGCTTGTTTTGGGTGTACAATTTCATTTTTCAAATTTTCAAATCTCAACAAACCACAAGACTTCAAGAACAATCCCATTTCATCAGAAGAGACCAAAGTGGAGAGGTTTTGCCAGAATACACCATGTTTAGAAAAACTACAGTGAAATGTTAATTATGCTTGGCTTGCTTGTAACTGAGGTATTCACTCCCTCAAGGTACAAGGTTGGAAAAAAGGAGTAGCCTTGCCCAAACTGTACATTGTACGCTACTTTATTGGTAGTCATGTGTGAGTCTTTGGGATGCATGCTCCTTTGCATGGTGCTTTCTTTTTCCATAATTTAAGTCAGATTCTACAGAAAAGACAATGATGTCATACTTTTAACTTCCTTCACTGCCTTTGAAAGAACACTGCGTATCTAACTTGGAAGGAAGAAGATGCCCATACTTTTGCTTAGCACTGTACATCACATAATTCAAGTGCATGCATAATCACCATCTTGCCTCGTGAAAACATTAAAACTCTAATTTCTGTATATAGGATGTTTGGAAATGCTTCTGTTTACTGTTAAGACCTTGAAAACATTTTGTTTAATTGTCACTCTTGAGCGGTTTAGTTGTGTAGTTCTCACAACAACCACAAGATGGTGCTCTAGTACATGCTCTTGCTTTGCCTGCACAAAGTAGCTGAAAAGCAGATTTCAGAGCAGAGAGTATTGAACCTGGGTTCAATACTCAATTACTTCTAAACTTCAATATAAATGTAATAAGAAAGACTATGAGTGAAATACTTCGCCCTACTCAACTAAATGAAGTCGAAATAATTCAGACTAGGATGTGGTACTACTATTGTGAACAGTGAGGCTGTAGTTAATATACCGGTATGTGTGATAATGCATCTAGCAGACAAACAAACAATCTCCTTCCAAAGCAATTTTCAACTTAAAAAAAAAATGTACCCAACTGAAAAAGTGCTCAACAGTAAAGATGCTCACAATACTGAGTGAAACTGGAAAGAAAACCTGTGTTTAAATTAAGGAAATTAAGTAGCAGCAGAAAATGAAATATTAGTTGCCCACTGTGGTCTTGAGTTTGCACTTTAAATGAACAAGAGCGGTAGCGTCAGTGTGTCCTGCTGCCAAAAGCTTTTGTAGTCCTTAACCATCACCCAAAACACCGCAAACAATCCAACTCACATTCCTCCATTTGAAGCTGGCCGTCTGTCTTCAGAACTACAAAAGAATAAATCAGCCAAATTATGTCAAATTCCAGAAACACAAGGCACATCAACGCGAGGATGCGGTGTACGTTTATGTCTGCACACGTGGCCCGGAGTCCCAGAAAGAAGCAATATTTGATTATTTCTTTATCTAGTGGGGCTTATTTATAAAAGGCAGACATAATAAAGCAAATCTGCAATCAGAAAACTTGGATAGCAGTTGTTGATCGCATTGTTGGGTCTTTTTAGGATTAACTGCCTTTCTTATACATTCAGTTGAAAAATTAAATCACAACTGATCCCTTAAACTGCATGGTTAAGTAAGTAGAAGAGAGGATTTTGAACACAAAGGAAAATAATATACAATATCTGCCATGTAGTCAAATTTATGTACATTTGAAAAATCAAGTGCCAACAGAAAAAGAAAAGAGTTAGTATGTCATCTCTTACCCATGAATGTTTTATTTTTTTTAATAACGTGACACCAGGAGAGTTTATTTCACAGCTGTGGTGATTCAAAGAGCATCAAGAGGACAGTAACATGTGATGCGCTGCAGTGTGAAGAGCTTAAAAATACCAATATCTCCAGTGAACCTCATTCAAGAGTTGTAAGTGGCGACAATAGTCATTTTTATTCCCTCATAGTGTTTTGTGTGTCTGCCTGTGGCCATCCCTCCCTGCCCCCAGAGAGTTTATGAGTTTCTCCTTTGTGTCGGTATCTCACCCTGCGGCTCCTTGATCGGGGACTCGCAGACAGTCCAGGTTGGGCTCTCGCCGGCTGCCGCCGCCTCGCTCCTTCAGCTGGCTGACGTTGTTCGGCAGGACGGGATGTGTGGGATTGCTGGACGAGGGATGTCTCTGGTTGTGATGCTGCGAGTTCCTCTGATTGGCGACGTGGTTGGTGTTTTTCGGACCGCCGTTCTGGTGAGCAACTACAGAGGAAAGATGTGAACCGGTGTCAGAGATGCTCTACGTGGACAGAGGGCTCAAGGTACTTTGAGATGCGAATGCTGAACCTGGAGGTCCTGGCGCGGCTCTTGTCGGGATGTTTTGGTGGGTTCTTGAAACATTGGAGCGACTCTGACTGAAGCTCTTCCTGGTTGGACCTAAAGGAGAGATTTTCAGGAACATAACATTTAAAATGCAAAAGAATCAATGTTACAATAAATCTGGGCTTCAGCTCCACATAGCTGCCCCTGACAAAAATTACGTTTGATTAGGGCTGTGCGATTAATCGATTTTAAATCGAAATCGGATTTATTAATCAAGACGATGTTAAAAAAAGGAAAATCGGAAAATCGATTTTCCTTTTTTGCAGCTGGCTGCTTTACAGACAGAGCTCGTCTAGTCATCTTTGTTTGGTCAAGAAAATTGTAAATGTTGTCACTTTACTAAACTCAAGGAGGATTTACAGTATCTTTCAATTGCACTTCATTCCCAATAGGGACATTTGTTTGCCATTTTTCTTTAAAAATAAAAATATTCGAAAACAATATTTGAAACAATTTATTCCATTGTCTTTTGTAGTTTTACCAAAAAAATCGAAATCGAGAAAGAAATCGGGATTTTATTTTTGTCCAAAATCGCCCAGCCCTACGTTTGATTTGAACAGTTATATGGGTCAAACGTCCAACACTGTCTGAGATTTAAAACTCTCATCCAAACCCCAGATATACATAATTTCAGCTCGTTTTGGCAAGCAGGTTACTGTTGTGGATTGGTGTCGCTGTCGTATTTGGACTCACGTGTATTCTTGGGAAGTCCTGCTCCGATGCTGACCTGCAGGGATTTGCTTGAAAGCTTCAGAACGGGTATGTCTCCTTGGCCCTGAGCGAACAGCACCTGCCTGGAGCCGCCTCCACTCAGGAAGCCCCAGTTCTCCTTCTTCAACTTCATCTCCAATCTATAAGATTAGATCACGTTTTCTTTCCACTTCAAACCGACATTTTAGCGGCGTTCACTCGTCCAGTTTGTCGCTTGTCGAGACTGTGTCCTGTGCGTTTACTTACGCGTTGCTAAACTTGAGCGGCAGCTTCCTCTGAGTCTTCTCCTCGAACCTTCGGGCCAGTAGGCTGATGAACTCCGTCTTGAAGACGCACTCCAGCAGGCTGTCGTACTCCTGCTCGTGCAGTATCATGAAGTCGTCCTGCATTGTGCTGAAACGGTGGACAAAGCACTTAGTGCTGGTCTCTGATGCAGCTCTTTTAAGATAATGACATCAGCTGCGATCAGAAGCAAATCTTTGGGGATTCACACCACTGTTTTGTTCACGAGCTTTTAATGGAAGCTAAAATGGGGGGGCTCGGCTTTCACATCTGCATCACGAGCATCACAAAACAGCTGGCATCTGTGTAGAGGAGACAGCTTGTACGAGTGACCCACACAGGGATACTTTGTTCCTCCCAGGGAGGAGGGGTTTTGGTCTCTGATGAACTTTTTACAACTCCTGCTTTCCACTCCACTCCACTGCACCACCTGTTCTGTGTTACCCCACCGACTGCTCTGCCTCTAAAGCCCGGTTTCACAGCGTTCCCATCAACTATAAAGTGCCCACATGTCTTTCAGCTCCTTTTTTTTTTTCTATTTTGGAGTTTTCCTTGTAATAAACAAATCCACATTCTTCTATGAGAGTGTGATTGACTGCGTATCACGTCAGCCACGAGCATCCGTCAGGCGCGCATACAAACATACGCGAGTAGTTTTAATACGCCCCACATGTTTTTTTAGTGTCCCTTCTGTGACTTTTACAGGAACAAGAGAGCTTGTGTGACTGGAAACCTGGTCTGTGGCTTTGAAAAGAAAAAAAAAAAAAGATTCATGACTTTCTGCTGCTAAGTATGTACAGATTACACGGTGGGGCTCAACATGGTCGTCTGTGAGATAACTCATCACCTACTGGTTTCTACCAGCAGCCATGGAAACGGGAGATGCAGAACATTAGCTTTGAGAAGAAGCCATGAGCGGGGAAGGTTTAGGTGATGGCAGATTTAAGCTCAACTGGCACGAGAACAAGGAGGAAGACGTGTGAGCAAAACTGATGTGCTCGTCAGTGAATCTGTTCGAGCTCTGGAAAGTTTGTCACCAACTTGGGAGAACCCCAAGATGTTATAACTGAGAAATAACAAACGCTGCGTTCCTTCGATGATGAAAAGGCAGCGAGATGGTAAGAAAGCAGAAGCAGGCGTACTCTAACAGCAGGTAGCACGACTTAATGTCGACTTGTGTTGACAGATTAGTTTTTATGGATTACATTTGTTTGCCGCACGTTGTGTTCATTAATGATTAGAAATTATGAGGACCATGGGAAGAGGAACTTGTGAGCCGACTCGAACTGGAGTCAGCATCTGTTTAAATCATGTGAGGGAGTTCAAAGCAACGAATCTTCGTTCCCCGACAGTGTGGAAGAGACGTAAACAGCTACAGGCTGCGAGTTAAAAAGCATCTGTGTGTGACTAATACCGTTGACATTTTATTTTGATAACTGCTGACCCAGTTTGTTCAAAACCTGAGGTAACAAGGCACTTAGAGGCGGTTTTTATTTTCATACCTGAGAGACACCGCCAGGATCTTTTCCACCTCAATCCGCCTCTTCAGCACTTCGGTCACCTGACCTTTCTCCGGTCCCTGCTTTGCCTTTTCTCTTCCAATCAGGTTCACAGATTTAGGGGTCAGGATCAAATCTCTCTTTGTTCCCTAAACATAGAAGAAAAAACTTAATTACGTACTGTATGTTTCAGGTCTTTTTTTTTTTTTTACAACGAAAAGTTAAAAAAAAGAAAAGGAAAACGAACCTTGAACCTGCGGTTATATTTTACGACTGTGTCAGCAAAATCAATTTTGTCTCTCTTGCCCAAAAACTGCCGGAGCTCTGGCCTGTCATCCATTCCCAGGTAGTCCCCTACGAAGTTTCTGTTCAGGCTGTGTCGCCGCCTCTCCTTCCGGTTCAACAGCAGATCGGAAGCTAAATGAACCCGGAAAAAGGTGGGTGAGAGACGGAGAGGACGGATGCAGACGGATAATAACAAGGCGACTGGCTTCCTCGCTCACCTTCTTCTCTCATCTGAACAAACTTCTTGCGGGCCACGTATTTCCTCCAGGCTTTCTGGATGGTCCTGGCATAGCCATCGAATTTGCGCTCCCTTGTCTCTTCAAGCAGAAACAGCTGGCAGGAGAAAGGAAGAGCATAGCATCCAGTAAACACACATCGGTGCATAAACGCAGACACACCCAAAGTCACACAGAGCGAGGTACATACTGAACATACCGAATATGCAAACACAGATCACGCCAGAGTTTAACACACACAGTCAGTTCTCTGCAGTCGATTTCACTGAGAAACTTCATTATTTTTCAGAGTTGGAATAAACAAAATAAGGAGCAGGTTGTTTTTCTAAAATGTATTATTATTCCATTCAAAGCATTTAATCAATGAAGTAATGCAGGTGGCCACTGTGTTGAGCTGCTGCTTATTTTTAAGAATAATTGTATCTTTTCATCAGGAGAAGAGCCATATGCGACAACTTAAGCGTTCATAAATAAAATGAAAAATGAGCTAAGTCACAGAATTTCCAAAAAACTTCTCATTAGGTTTACTTTTCTAGTTTTTGGAATATCTATTTTTACTGCCTTTGCAACATCAAACTTGAAGAATGGAAGAAAAAATAAAGTATGATGAAACTTGAAGCCAAACAGTTAAATAGTAACAGCACAATTTTTCTTATCGGTAAAATTCAATTGTTGTTAGGTGCCATTTTGACACCATTTACCGGTATACACCTTAAAACTCCACAATGGAACTAAAAAAAACATTTAGTTCAGCTGCATCCCCTACAGGTGTGGAGGTTAAGTTACTTATATGACATCGTCAAAGATTTACGATTGTCATGTCTCCTGGTTGTTCACTTTCTTTTCTGCCATTACATTCACAAGTCTCTTAGTTGCCTCAGCATAATATCCAGCGTAACTGTGTGAGCTAGCTTCATCACCGTTACATGATGTTGTAAAGTGATGCGGTTGTCACAGGGGATGACTGGGACATGAGGTCAAAGTTACTTTGGGGTTTCTTTTGCAGACTGTAGAGATGGAAAACCACAGGAGCTAAACAACACTTCCTAAAAGTAATCAAATATTTCTTGAAATGTAATAAAAATGCTATTTTAATTTTATGTAGGAATCACTTCTGACCACACAGGGACAGCATAACACAAGAAAGTAGCACAGTACCATCAATGCCTGTTTTGTCAACAGAGTTTATCGCTATGCCTCCATGTGGTTAGAAGTGGTATTCCTACATACAGTGTCTTTAAATATAAAAAAACAACAACCTTTTTGTGGTGCTTTGGTGAGGATTAAGTGAGCTGACAAGAATCAGTCTTTGTTCTGTGAATACTGTATATCAATGATGGTCATATGAGACTACATGCAAAATATTTCTAAGGTGGGTCTAAGGTCTCTCTCTGAGCACCACGGAGAGACTAATGCCTTTATAACTAGCAGGATAGATTACTGTAATGCTCTTCTCATGGTCTACCCAAGAATACCATCAATCAGCTGCAACTGGTTCAAAACGCTGCAGCGCGAGTTCTGACTCAGACCAGAAGGAGAGAAACACATTAGTGCTGCTTTTAGCCACGATGCTCCAAAACTGTGGAAAAGCCTGCCGGAGGATCTGAGAGGAGCTGGAAATGTGGACATTTTTAAACGTAGACTAAAAACTCATCTCTTTGGTCTGGCTTTTATGTAAGCATCACATTTTATAGTTTTTCTCTTTAACATTTTTTAGAAGTATTTGTTTTATTTATTTATCTATTTCTTGTAATGTTTTTATTATTATTATATTTTATTGTTGTGGACTGATTATTTTTTAGCCTTAATTCTTGAACTTTTATCATTATTTCATTTTAATTAACTATATTGTATGTCAGTGTGCATTGGTCTCCCAGTTTTTATTTTTATTATGCTTATTTTTCAGTCAAAATGTCAAAGCACTTTGTATTTCATGTACCTGGATGAAAGGTGCTATACAAATAAAATTTGATTGATTGATTGATTGATTGATACATCGAGTTAAACATCCTCCAACACCAACAATACGTGGTGCAGTCCATCCCATTCAACGTACAGGTGACTGTAACTATCAGAATGGCAGCCAACAACTTGTCAGTTTTACTCCCTATGAGACCAAGAGGTTAGTAGGAACGAGAAGTCAGTTTATGTTCCTCTAATAAAAATGTACAACTTATTAGAAAAAAGCTAAGCTGGAGCTTCCCTGGCTGTCTCAGAACCACTGGTCTATGTGGTTCTGTATAATCAATAATCCCATCAGTACAGTATGTGCCAGCAGACCACTAGATGTCTCACCAGAATACATCACTTCCTGCTGGACCACTAAACACGCAATCATAATCTCAGCCCTTTTCCCTGCCAGACTAAACATCCTGTCCAGTGTTGTAAGAGGCCTGCCTGGCATCGACGGGGCAGCCCAACGGAAGACACTGAGAGGGAGGCTGAAATGCAACATGGCAGATCAAAATTCAGCCAAAAAGAAACAGTTTTAGCAGAAAAATGCGCAGAGTTACCGCCTGCAACTGTGAGGCCACGTAATCAGAGGCCTTGGCGATTTTCACAGGAAGAACGATTGAACTTTGCAAATGGCAAACCCGAAGGCAAACAGCAGGTGGTGTTTGCGTTGAAGACTTCTAAGTGACTAATCCCTCAATCAGGAGCTAAAAAGGGCAAAAAGGAAAACACTTCAAATTTCCAACTCTATCTAAAACCCAAACACAAGACACTTCTAACAGTGAAGACCAGCATAACCATCAAATATTAAAAACTGTCTTGATGATGTTTATTAGCTTAAACCTATTCACATATAAATGACCATTCTCCACAGGGTTTAATCTCCTTCAATGCAGAAAGACGTCTGACAGACAGCAGGCCACCCAATAATCCGCTCCTTTGGAAGAGAAACCTCTCATCTGCTCTGGCGTCAAACACACTTCCCTTATTACATCCAGCAGAAAGAAAACATTCATGTCATACAGCTAATTATCTGGTGTCCGTGTCTTATCAGAGACGGGCTTGTTTGGAGAAGCCTGGCAGCTCATTTCAGTGGTCTGCCCTGTGTGATATTTGCGTTTCATTAACACACCTCAATGACTCGGTTTCTCAGTCTGGCAGCGTGGGGTAAAGGGGTGGGAGGGCGTCTGGGCCGTGCACGGCTGCAGTAAATAAGTAAAGGCATTCAGGATCAGCTGTACGGTCTGAATAGAGACTGAGATGTCTGTGTAAGCACCCAAACATGCATGTGCGTACGAGATGTGTACAAATGTTAATAAACGAGAGTGCAGGCTTCACACAAGCGCTGCTTTCATAAGGATCATGAAGAAAGTGGTTATGGTGGAAAAAGAAAAAAGACAAGCCTTTACTACGTCTCCCCTCCAGCCCCACAAACGCTGCAACCACAGCCTGAGCTTGTGTTTTAGTTTCAGTGTTGACTCAGTGCTGACGTGGTACGAGGGGACGGGTCCAAGCGTCACCCCTTACGACAAGGACTCCGGCATGATTAGGGACACTGTTGCCTTTTATGGTGTTCGGAGTAAAAATAGTGAGTTGAGTTTTCCCACTGCTTATAAAAAAACGAAACAAAACAAAACAAGGCAGCTGATTTTTATGACTTTTTTTCTGGTTCTGAGTTTAACATCGATGCCCAAGTGCCAGAATATTTTATTTACCGTATTTTCTGGACTATAAGCCGCTACTTTTTTCATAGGTTTTGAACCATGCGGCTTATACAAAGGTGCGGCTATTCTGTGGATTTTCTTCCACCGCTCGGGGGAGTGCTAACCGGAATTAGAATTAAAACTAAGACAAAATAAATGCAAAGAAGAATACACTTCTTCTTCTTTAGCAGATAGAAGTAGGTAGAAGCAGATTTCAAACAGATAAATAGATAAATAAATAGCGGTTATTTTCTCTTGGTTCTGTCCCGTTTTAATCAGCAAAGTTGCTGCCGTGTTAAAAGACACTGTTAGGAAAGGATCTATTTAGGTACAAACATGTACATCATTTACAGTTCAAAATCCTTCTGTACATGTAGTAAATATCTAATCTAACAACATAAATATCTGCGGCTTGCATATCTTTTTTTTTTTTTTTTTTAAATAGAGCGGATGCGGCTTGTAGTCCAGAAAATATGGTAATTTGCTTTTCATTTTCTTGGACAGATTTCTTCCAAAGATACAGCAGGACAGTGTCATGAGGAAGGGGAGGCGAAACGCACCGACTCAGGGGCTTTGATGAAGATCTTGCTGCGCCCCAGCTGGAACTGGTCCTGGTCCATGTTGACCGATCGCAAGAGATGAAGGACACCTTGTTTCTCGTCTCCTCGCCACACTGGCCAGGACTCTTTGGTCAGAATGGCGTACCTAAGAACCAGAATTTTATTTAAAATTATTAGCACCGAAGCATGACTGAGTTAAATGCAAATGTGTTGGAGTCATTTTATTTTGTAATAACAAGAGCATTTTTTATGAACTTTCTGCATCCTGGTGGCACAAAGTTCTGAATCAGCATAGAAAAAAAATAACACCAGTGTGAAATGATACCTGTTAAGGAACTTCCGGAAGACCCTGCGGTAGGCGTAGCCAGCACGCCTCACTCGGATGTTTTCTTTCAGACCCAGGTACTCCACCTGATGCTTCACTCTAAAGACAAAATAAAACCTGCCTGAGATGATCGTCACTTCAACTTTACTGATGGAAATCCTCTTGTTACATCCTCCATCATCTTATGTGTCCTTTCCCATCACTTCCGTCACATTTTTGTGTTCCCTTTTCTGTTCATCAGTGGCCAGTATTTCATCCATCTCAAAGCGATTGTATGCAAAAGAGTTGCTTTTGCTAACTTTTCCCTCAGACAAAGACCTGAAGCGCTGCTTTTGTGTACTCAGACTTCCTGCGAAAACAGAAGTCCCGGCGCTAATTAATGGACCGCACTGCGCATGACTCACAACAGGAAGCTCTTATGTTCTGAACAATACAGAATCACTTTGGATGTGAACATGAGGTACCCAAATCCTGTGTGTAGAGGAAAGGAAAGAGTGGGAAACTGACAAACAAAGGCCTAAAGAAGGAGGGGGGGGGGGGGTCTTTAAACGTGCCTCAATTGTCTTAAGTGGGCAGAAAGGATCCAGAAGAAAAAAAAAAAGAATAATGAAACAGCGGCAGATATCACCACGGTATTTAGTGAGTAAAATGGAAAACCATGGTTGTACAAAATACCGTTTCTCATGTATTTCCCATCATTGGCTTAGAAAGAAGTATTTTAGATGAGTGTTGTTTGACATTGGATAGGACATCAAACGAGTTTTCACTTTTTTTTTTAAGATGTGTAGATAGAGAGAAGAAGCTTTTGAGTTCACTTCAGTGGGATGTTAATTCACATGATGTGCATACTTTTGGATTAAGTTAACATTATCTATCGTCTGCCACTATCAGTCAGCCACTCACCGGCTCTCCTCCCAGTCTTTGGGCTTCTTGGTCTCATTGGGTTTAATGCAGCGGATGTAGTGCGGAGTACATTTCATCAGTGTGCTCACAAGATCGTTTGCTTGTCTCTGAAAGGAGAAATCAGAGCAAATATGAAACTGAACATTATCTCAAAGGTTGTTTCTTACAGTTATCCGGATAAGGAAAAGATACACATACACATACACAAATGCACACACACAAGAGAATGAGAACACACCTTTATTTTGCTGCCTGCAGTAGTGGGTCGACCCTTCTTCTCAGCATTGAGGTTTTCAGGAAACAGTGCTCTGATGAAGGCACTGTGAGGAGACAAAACGCCAGGAGTCACGGATGCAAGCCGGAACGGAAAACAAAGCACCATCAACCTCAAAACAACAGCAGGTTCCCCCGCCAGCCAACGTCAGAGGTGCAGTTAATGATTAAAGATCCAAGGACCTTTGACTGAGGTCATCAGCTTAAATTCCTGAAACATTTGGAAACATTGAGGTCGGAGGGGGGAGGCTGGGAAAACCAAAATCGCTTGTGTGGGTTGTATTTGTGCAAACAGGTCTGCAGAGCAAATATTGAAAGATACTATGTCTATTAGATTAAATGTGTCCAGGTGAAAGGAAAAATAAAGTTGAACGTTCAAAGATGCTTTTTGCTGTTTTTGCACGGCCACATCCACTTTTTATACAGAAGGGGCTTCAGCCTTTCAACAATTTCTTCTTGTTTCAATTTTTCTTTTTTTCAAGCAGTAAAGTTGTGTATTTCCCATTTAGTAATCAATTCATTTTAGGGCTTCACAATCAAACTTCTGAATATCTGAAAATGCAGGTAAAGGAGTAATTATGCTAATTATGTCCAAGGCTAACTTGTTAATCAATATTGCTTCTGTACGCAGCCGTCGCTCATAAAAATGAGTCACATGAATGCGCCTTAGAAATGACGCAGCCTGATCTGAGCTGTACATTCAACACGTTTCCTTCCACCTCAGTCACCCCTGTAAGTAGTAGTTATTTTATTATTTCATGGTGCCGTTTGATGTTGCCTTTTTTCCCCCCACTCCCATATCATTTCTGATTTTCTACCCCACCAAAGCTTGTTTGTCTTGAAACGTCTGACCTGGAGCTGGACACAGAAGAAAGGATCAGCAGGTTTTGTATACAAACAGAAGTCTGTTAATACTGTCCAGCTGACAAGACCAGTCCCTCCTTTCTTCTCTTTTCAGAAGTGCTGCTTGAAGGAATGAGGGCACTTCCTTTTCTCCTCATGCTTCCCTTGAACAGCGCTTTTTTTCTAAAATCGCTATTCGTGTATATGTTTGTGTCTTCACGTTGTGTTAATTTCTATCTAATCTACACATTTCTCCAGCACGTGCCTCAGTGGGATTTTGGCGTGACCTTTCATGCCTCACCAAACGCGCACACACAAAACCTCTGGGGGTTACGTAGACAATGCAGGCTGTTTGCACAGATGGTCCTTTTGACACAAAAAAGCCTACAGAACAATAACACAAGGGGACCAGACCCCACAACTGCCCCACAAGGACCCTGCTCTTGTAAGGATAGATTGGGGCGACTCTAAAAGCCACATAACGCGACTGAAGCCAGGGGGCAGGACGACAGTTAACCCTGCACGCTTCTGCTGCCTCCCACCAGCCTCCAGATGCATTTGAATGTCTGGAGCTTTTCATTCAGATGTGTTCAATTATAACCATATGCATCACAAAAAGAGGGCTCCCTTTAAATGTGCACCGCAGAGATCCACGCCACATGTCCGCTCAATGTGCAAAAAGGAGTCGCTTACATCTCACTGCTCTGCATCAGCTCAATGAGGTCATTAAACAGGACGTCCCGGTTTCTCTCGCAGAAACCCTCGGCGTCGTAGGACACCTGGAGAAAGGCACAGAGAAGGTTTGGTTATCAAACAGGACAAGGTTGAAGTGTTGAAGACCTCAAGCCGAATGGAAGATGACGTGTGTGAAAACAACAATTGAAACTGATATTCTGACCTGAATCAGTGACTTGGAATTTACGGGAGGAAAAAAATAAAAGGGTTTCAAGCTTTTCACCTTCCAGGATCGGCTTCTCGTAAAACCAGCAGTGGTCTAAAAGTGTATGTTATTTCTGCGATACTGTAGGCTGGGAAAGGAGGAATGTTTTGAGCGCAGTCATGGGAGCTCCTCAACTCTTTATGGCACGGCTCATTAAGTCTGCGGCATGTATGCCAAGCTGAGGCCACCGCACATCTGGAGAACGACATGGGACAACCTCGGGCCCAGACCACCAAAATCCGCAAAAACACTTCAAAACATACATATTTGAACTAACCGAGACTGATGAACACTTTGTTACCAGCGTTTCCAGATAATGAGAGGTGTGACTTTTAACAAAGAAGACATGTAGGAGGTGGAACAGAGAAAGGATTTCATTTAAAAGTGGAAATCCTTAAAGGATAAAGATGATGACAGACTCCAAATTGAAGCACCAGCTGCCTAACTGGTATTTATGGCAAATCATACAAGTGCAGAAACAGTTCCTTAACCAAAACCTTAAAAAATATATATTTTAATAAGCTTCTATTTCTAGAAGTGAACTTCCAGCTTCCTGCTTCAGACTGTAGACATAAAATGTTCTTCTGGATGCTGGTGATTATACCTTCTTATCCAACTGTTTTTGTTTTGTTTTATAAACCAGTGACACCAAAATCTCCCAAAAACATGTATGAGGGCTTCGTGCATTTGAACTGACCTTGCCAGCATAGTGATGGATGATGAAGCCCTGGTTCCAGCTGTTGAAGTGCTCGTGTGTGTTGATTTGGACTCTGAGCTTCTGCAGCATGGTCTGGTCGGCTCCCTCCCCCACCGCGTGCATGGTGGCGCACACGTCATCCAGGATGCTCATGATACCAGGAGGGTTCTAGGACCGCAGGGAAGACATCAGATGACGACTGAGGATTTGTTGTTGATCTTATTCTGCTCGATCTGCGACTGAGTTAAATGCTTTAAAGATTATATGTGTCGGAGTTGAGATTATTAAACAGATTATCCTCGTACAAGGAAATTTGTCACTTAAGAGTAATTTATCAAGCAGAAATCAGAGAACAAAGTCTAAAATCATTGCTACCTAAAGGTTTTCTTAGTTTTCCATGGAGCAAAAAAGAAAGCATGCCTGTCTTACTGACATTTTGCCTTCACATATAGACATTTTTTTCCCCCTAAAACTGTATAAACAACTAAAGTCAATAAGGAGTTTTCTGACACCAACCAAGCAAAAGCCAATTGAGATCTGAAAACTGAGTGAATTGGTGAGGCTATGATTCATATTCAGAGAGCTGAGTCGGTTTCACACAGCCGCTCTTTAACACTACTCTCACAGTCTGCCTAGTGTGTCCCCACCAGCTCCCGTCAGACGCTTTTCTGTGCTGCTCGAGCCACAGTGGTCTCTCAGGCTCAAAGAACAGCGTCACAAGGACAAATGATAACTTGTCTTTGGGTTAAGCAAAGAGCCGTCAGGCACCGATGCAGACCCCCTGCCCCTTTCATATGGAGGCTTATTTTAAAGTCTTTGTTGTGGATTTTCATAGATCAAATTAATAAACATGATGTTAAGATATTAAGCTGAGCCAAGTCCTGGCAATAGAGGAGAAACTTCAGAGGAAGTTTTGCTACTCGGTAATAAAAGAAAAAAAAAGGAAGAATACGTGTGATTTCCAAAACTGAAAAAGGATTCAGCTCAAATTTGATTTGAAAGCTTGTAATTGATTTCAGACTAAAACTGCATGACATGAGGATCAATTCTCACTTTATTGCATCCATTGTGAAATCATAAATAGCTAAAATAGGCATTTTTGTAATTTTGGCAACACATTTTTCAGATCCTGTCCCTTCTTCCTGTCTTTTATTTTTCTGCTGTCTGACTGACCAACAGCAGCACAGTCGTGAAAGCTGATTGGTTGTTTTACTTAGATGCTGGCTTGTGATTGGCTGAGAAGAGGATGCAATTTAGAGTTCAAAATAGTGTGATCTGGGAATAAATTGAGCTACTGTGAACAATGATATAAAAATGGAGGACATTATAAAATATTTTACATGTCAATCACAAGTTTATGAGGCCTAAAATGCTTTATTTGACAACTGCAAACATTATATCTATTATTGTGTAAAATATATATCTCCTACCTTTTATGGATGATTTTGCATTTGAATATATACTTAACTTTTAAAAAGATTCTGCCTGTGACAGCATGATTGTCTGCTGAATGTTTGTATGTTTGTGAGTACTTCATAGATAGTTAGATGCATATTTTCTGTATCAAAGTCAAGAAATAAACATCATGGCCTCCAGCTATGAGGTGTGAACTTTGGTTTGTTCAACACTTTATCAGGTGCTTACTTTGCTCTCGATGAGATCACATACAATCTTGTTGTTGAAGTACTCTATAGCAGTCCACTTGATGCCCTCCTGCACATACTCCTCCTATAAGACGTGAAAAGATTCAGAGTTAGACGACAGATGCAGGAATTGATTCAAAAATGCAGAAGAGAAGCCGAGAGACGTCACCTGCTCAGCCTTTAGAGTCAGCTCGATGAATATCTGCTGAAGCTTCTCATTCACAAAATTGATGCAGAACTGCTCAAATCCATTTTTCTAAAGAAGACGATACAGTGAATAAAGGTTAACTTTATCTTCCGTGGAGAACGGATATCCTCCAAGCTCAATGGGCTTTGTGTGGAGTGGGGGCTGTACACAGAGTGCTTGATATCAAAGGAAGCGCAAGCATACAATGGACCTGCAGCTTGAACCATAAGTGAGGGCAGTCTACATCTTCCGGTCTAACAACTTTTCTTGCATTGTGTGTGCAAAACCTTGAAACTGTCAGACTGCCAAAGCTGGAGGAACAGATCAGGGCACACTTACGGTGGATGTTATTATCAAGAGTCTTGGGAGTAGGAATAAAGAGCGCTTTTGCAAACCAAAAGAATTCACTCCCACCTCCAAGTCCAGGGTCTCTCATTAATTGAACCAAAACAAACAAGTAATCAGATTAGATAAGGAGCCGTCTCAATCAGAAGATGGGACTTAATCTTCCTATTCTATGAATTAGTCTTATTAGTCTTAAATCTGTTTAAATGCTATGTTAATACCAGTTAATCTAATTCATATGTCGCCACAGAGTAAAATTCCAGTGTCAGCATGAGAAGCATCCAAAAAATGCTTACTTGGAAAATTTCAAATCCATAAATGTCCAGCACTCCGATATTAAAGTCCTGATGATTCTTCACCATGGCTTTGTTGATGGACTGAAATCAGAGGATTCATCTGAGTAAGATACATGCATGCTACAAGCTATCACATTATTTCTACCAGTGAAAATCCTCGTTTATTAATTCTGAAACACCATTAAGATGCACTTTTACCTCAACCAGGAAGTCAAACACACGAGCGTGCAGGGCTTTGGAGAGGGCGTCTCGTGTGTAAGAGGCCTGCTCCACGTTCAGGGTCACATCGATGGACTCCACCGTACTTCCCCACTTGCTGTCCATCTTTCTGCTCGTCAGCTTCTCCTTCAGACGGTTCTGGTCGATGCCGAGGAGAAACGCAGGAAACGCTAAAACTAAAGAAAGACAGGAGCCTGTGAGAGAAAGCTTAACAGAAATGAATGTGTGCAACTTCATCAGTTTTTATTAGTGAATCTTTGCCAGACAGAAACCCAGGAGAAGACTTGAAAAACTGTGAAGCTGGATTAAAGACATGTAATTGGCAGAGGTCTGTGTAGAGAACAGCCAGTTACTATATATATATCTTATATCCCAACATTTATGACATTTATGAGTCAATTTGACTGTTCAAGCATGCTCAATGCTCCATTACCGCAAACACTGAGCTCACATCCACAGCTCTACTTCAGACCTGAGATAGTTACGGCTCTTAAAAACAAAGGTGTCTTTAGGGTTTTGCTGTTTGGGTTGAATAAGAACCAAAACATTTTATGGCATCTGTAACGATCATGGAGAATTTGTGATTTAAATTGTTTTATTCACAAAGGGGGAAAAAAATACAGTAACTGTTTAATTTCAGTCATATTCTTGTGTTCATTTTGGCCAGAGTGCCACACTGTTTTGAACCAGCAAATATCGAATACATCGTGTTAATAAAAAGTCCTGCTCTGAAAAAACAGACATGTCTCTGAAAACCAGTATGCAAATAGTCGGCAGACGTTCAAAAGGTTACTTCCTGTAACCTTAGTGTGGCAGTGTAACAGTAAAAATCAGCGGCTCCGGTACATCATTTGCTTTATATCTACTCTTATCAGTCAGTCATAATGTCTCAAAAATCCAAAAGGTTTCTGATCATAATCTTTGAGCGTGTGGATGTGATGTTAAGACACGAAGCTGGGAAGGTATTGTGGCTAAGCAGCAGAAATGAAGCCTCCTCTGCGCACAACTCAAAAAACCTACACCTCATTGGCTATGAGCAGTAAACTACAACAGAATGTAAAAAAGAAGAATAGAAGAATATGTTGTGCACACCACAGACTACTTGCCATGACCTGGCGTTGATATTGTCCCCGGAGAGCCCCTCCCTGCCTTATTACAGTGACTCACTTCCCCTAAAAGGAAATAGCTCTCAGGCCTGCAGACTTGCTGCGTCTGGGAATGCATCAGACCACTATAGTAGCTCCCCTTCTGGGACATTAGGGTGTGACTGACCATACGCCTGCTTCACTCAGGAGGAAAAGTCATCCTTTGTGTTTGACAGGAGGCTTTTGGAGAGATACAGATTGTTTGCGGGAATTCTCGGGAGCAATTCCCGCATAAGTTCAAAGTATGCGGTACAACATTTGCTAGTCAAAGTAGCAGTGAGTAATGAGAGCAATAGAATTCCGAACATAGGCTCATGGAGCGTGCCGCTTTCCCCAATTAGAGATGTGTCACAAACATAGACCTTTTTTGGCAACAGTCCATTTTTGCTCAGCTTTCAATAAAAGCATTTGAATACTGAAAAATGTGCATGTTTTGGTTCTGGTGTGCAAGTTGTTCTTTTTTTTTTAATTCTTCTTTTCAGGCCCATAAGAAATTTGTTTTGCTGAAAACTACATGACCACCACCAAGTTCAGATTTGAACACCAAATCTAAAGTTGCAGCCATCAGATGATTACATTGATTAAGCTTCACAGAAAGACTGGAAAGGCTTTCCTCCATCTAAGTGTTATAACAGTAATTATAATATTGACAATAAGAAACTTGATTTACCAAACATCTGTTTATCGCTTTAATAAACTTGACAGTGTCCTCCCCTTTCGTGCCCTTTTTTTTTTTCTTTCTTTTTGGTTCCAATAATCTCAATCTGCCGCCCGTTTGCCACCGATTTCTTTATTGCCTGTATTTGCTTCACTTCTACCTCACTTAAACATTAAAGCTTGCTTTCTGAGTGGTCACACCAGGAACAACAAGCAAACGCTCCGTAAATCCTGAGAGGAGGGGCTCTTAAAATCTAAACCATTGTTTTGAGTCCTGCTCTAAATTATTTCTAAAAACTAATAAAAATGTTGATGACTCATCATACACAAGAGAAGTGTACCAATATTGCATCCATTAAAATTATTGCATTTCACACAGAACTGATGTGAGATGGTGGGCGGGGCCTGCAAGTGGAGCAAACCAATCAGAATAGGTTAGGCTTTTTCCTGGGCTGCATCCAGAAGTTCTGTTTTAAAACAGTTTTTTAAAAACAAAGCCGAGCTGCATTCAAAGTAGCCTTTTAACCCCTTTCAACCCAATGCAGAAGACGTACTGTCCATACTGAAGCACAGAAAACGCATCCATCCATCCACACCCAGTGGGCATATGCCAAAAAACCCTGGTTGCAGGTTTCTTTTAAAATGACTTTGTTTCTGCACAGCCAGTTGCAGTGTTATTAAATACAGACCTTGGCTGCATGACAGCGGTTCCCAGTCTGCACTACTTGATCTCCACATTGTTGTTCAAACCATCATAAAGGCATGTCTGGCGTGTGATCTTCCAGTGATTGTTACGATACAATACAGGTTTGATGAATCAGGGAACTCTAAATAGCGACCCAAAAGAGCAAATCACAAGGCAAATCGTGCAATTATGTCATTGTTTCCAAATGTTTTTACTTTTGTCCATCCAGATTGCAACAGGTCCAACCGTGGTCATTCTTCAAGGGGTCAATTTTAAGTATTATGGGTGTCAAGTGCAACTGTAACAAAAGCTTTTAAATGAAGATGTATGAATGTAGATTCAGCCTTATGTTTTTAGAGGAAATCTGTTACAACAGACATACAAATAGCATGCTGCAAGTGTTGATGAAGTTTCTTATTTTGGGTTTGAAAGCAGTGAGCAACAGAAGTAGTAAAAGCACACAGGAAGGGAGACTCAAGGGAACAGGAAAAGCAGAGATTATGAAATGCCGCAGTTACGTCGGCCCAGAACAGACCCAGGCTTTGTACACTGGCACTCTCATCTGCATCACAGAGAGAACAGTGTCAGAAAGAGGGAGAAAGGAAAAGAAGAAAGAGGAGAAGAATAAAGTGAAGCAGGAAAAGGCAAAAGGAAGGGGGCAGAAGGAGACGTACTTTTCCAAGTAATTTTAGCCTCTGACGAAAGAAGTGCAGACCTACAATAATAGCATTTTATTTTCTGGTAATCTAGCATGGTCTGGATTACTCCACACAGCTGGCTGCAGCCCTGCATTAACACAATAAAACTTTAGGGAGTGAAAGTGGTAAGAGAGAAATATCCTCCAATACTTGAAAAGGGCACCTGAGGACACGGCGAAGAGGAGAAACAGCCCATGACTCACTGAGGCCCAGAACCTTCACCTTTTATCGTCATTAAAACTGCATCTGTCTTTTTGCTGTGTGACTCATCAAACTTTAACAACTGTCATCCGGCACCAAGTTCCAGACTGAACTATTTCGGCAAAGGCTCGATGCAAAACTACACAGGTAGATATTCATAATGGACACCGACTTATTTTCCTTTAAACAGATTGAGAGTTTCCTGAGATGGTCTACTTAGTATACCAACATAAGGCCAGGAAATACACTGGCAAAGAGCCTTTAAGTGATATTTGCTTTATGTGTTCAGCGTGGCCCATCGTAAAGGCGTTTATGCGATCCTACTCACACTCTTCACTCTCCACGGCAGCATAGTTGCCTGACTCTTTGAAGGTGATGTTTCCCAGGTGCAGGACTCCAGCCACAATCTGAAGCACCATGGAGCTGTCTTCTGCCGCGATGCCAATCACATCCATAGCGTGCTGAGGAAGAAAAAAGGACATGCACATCAAGGCTACAGTTTGGGTTTACTCAATTCTGTAAGCTTGTGTCATCTAATTACTCCTGTTGCAGTCTCAAAGGTAAACAACAACAGGAGATGATGGTCAGAAAAGAAAACAAAAGAGGATGGTCAGGAAGAGACAAGACTGTCAAGGGAAAACTGGGATGGGATTCATTGGCACACAACTCCGCTGAGGGTGTTACTGCCAGTTCATAAGAAAGGAATCTGATCATACCATTGTCTCCTGGAAGTCACTTTTGTCGTTGATGTCATCCACTTTGTAGGAGCCGGACGTATTGAGGTAAGTGTAGTAATCCAAGCTTGTGATTCCAAGGCTGTTCTTCTGCTCTGCACTGGCTCCTTCTATTAACTGTGGAGTCAATATTTATTGTCTGAGTTATAAACGTCTCTTCATGCCAAGTCCTACAGTAAACTGGAAAGTGTTTGGGTACTGCCACATATGATATTTTTGTGAAGTGAATCACAGTTGAGCTGTTCTTCAAAAGGCCTGGCAATAAATGATTAAACATTTTTTTTAGAACATTTTAAGCAAGGTTAGTGTTTAACAGTTCAATCTTTTCCAGGACCCTTGGACCGTGCACAAGAAAAACAGACTGACCGATCTGCTGGAGTCCAAGCGAAAGGTCCAACCTGTCCTAAAATTCCACTTTTACAAAGCAGATGTGCCCCAAAAACTTGCCTGATAGAAAATGTGGAAACTCCTCTCTCCAGGATTCCTCATGACGACACGTGACTTCTCCAGGAGAAAGTTGGAGATTTTCCCTCCATCTGGTTCACCACCAGAACTGAACTGGATCTCAAAATATTTCCCCTGTTGAATCAAAGTATATAGCTTTATTTATTTATGACAAAAAAAAGAGAAAAGAGTGAAGCAGTGGTCCTATTGTTTTAAGTCTTGGCACCTGGCTCATCTAGGGTTGCTAGTGGGGTGTGCACGTGTACATTTATATAAATCCCATCCTGCTTTTAATCGTTTCATTGACTCCAGACACGACTGTAATGTAATATGTTTCAGTCAAGTGGCCCAAAACTGAACACAGACAGTTTTTATTCAATGATGGCTTTTCCAAAGCTGTGATCTGTGACCGTTACTGTCAAAGCAATTATTTTTTCCCCAAAAATATTTAAAACATCTTTACAGAACCTGTAAATCTACAGGTAAATTTAAGTTCAGTTAAGACGTCCTAATAGAGGTTATTTGTTGTGTTTATTTTCAGCAGCAGAGGACATGATGTGTCAGTGGATCTGCACGTCTGTGTGTCCTTAAGTGTTTCTGGTTAACCAGGACACACATGAAGCTTGCTCCCTCATGCATAAAAAACCCCGAAAAAGAGAGAAACCATAAATGTAAATATTTGCTTCAAAAGTCCTTAGTTTGGCTCTAAAGGTGTGCCACAAAAATCACCCCATAGTAACATGCACTTAAGGCCTTTAGCTTCCTGTAAGTGACATTGGTGAGGAGCTTATACGGTACTAGGGTACGAGGAGAAGACGCTTGGAGAACTTTGAATTTACTTTTTAAATTTACAGCCCCAGTTTTCAATCATTTGAACCAGTTTTTTATACGTTTTCCCTGTTAAACAAGGAACAGCTATGAGTTAAGACACTCAAATTCACAAAAAGTGGAAAAAGCCAACCGATAGATGAAAGCCTTACAAATCTGCTGGAGTTGTTGTTCCTCAAAGTCTTGGCGTTTCCAAAGGCCTCTAGCAGTGGGTTGGACTGCAGGATGATGTCTTTGACGTGCTGCGAGGAGATGAGACACATCACTCACAGACTCTACAGCAGGTTGAGGAGCCACAGTATTTCACACCCTCACCAAAGCGCCGATGCATACTGTACGTCTGTGGAACTTTCCACTCAAATACAATCATCAGTGTCTGAATACACACACGCACACGCACACACACACACACACACACACGCGCACGCACGCACGCACGCACGCAGAAAATGCGGCTCTACAGGCACAAAATCTGGAGGAGATTAGCTTTCCTGTGAGCCATGTGTATTGCTGTATTTCAGAGACACATCAGTTTTAACTTTGTACAGCAGACGGAGAGATTCCCGCCTTCCATTATTGTTCACAGAAGCTGACTGGAATGTTTTTAATGGTGCTTTCATGGCCTTTTGTGAAAGAAAGCTTCGATTTATACCTGAAAACATTGAAGATACAATCATCAGATTACTATTTCACCATATTTTACAGCCCCAAGGCATAAAAACATTCAAGTCATTGAGAATATTACCGGATATTAATAAATGTGGTAAGAAAATATGCAAATGAGGATACTCAGGTGATGTACAGGCTGCATGGAAATTTTACCTCCCATGCATATTAACACATGCCTTCAACAGGCTGCAAAAGAGCACGGGTCCTGAAGAATGTTTGTAAAGCTTCACAAAACGATGTCAATGAAAAGTAATGCTGAACATTAAACTTAAGAAAGTAGATAAGAAGTTACAACATATTTCATTTAACTAAATCAGAGCCAGCACGACAGCTGATGAGGCTTAATATGATCTCTGCTGTAGTTTTGGTGGAAGCAGATCTGGATGGATTAAATATAAAAATCCCACTGCAATCATGGTGCAGGCATTTCCTCATCAAACTTCAGATCTTTATCAAGCTTAGGAGCTGGACATCTGCTGGTCTGGGTGGGAGCTGCCAGATGGCTGAAGGGGGGGGTGGGCGAATAAGAGGATGTCAATAGGCTGATAATAGGTTATAGAGGATGAGGATGATAAGACAATGATTAAGGCCGGGGGAGGAATAAGTGCTGGAAAGAAGCAGCAACAAGCACTTGATTTCCTTCAATTGCTATTAAGAATCATGAAAGTTCATGCTGCGAAAATATACTGTACATTTGGTGACTGAAAGTTTTGTATTTCTGAATACATTTCACAATAAAAGCCCTAAATAATACAGCAACGAATGAAACCAATTAGATAAAATACTAGTTACCGGTATTAGTTTTATGAGTAAAATGATCCTACAAAAGACAACTGACTGGCAAAAACTGTGTGAACCTTTAGGATCAGCAGTTTGTTTGAAGATGAAATAAGAGTCAAGTGTTTTGCAACAGGATACAGGTCTGAGTGTTTTAGTTTACAGAACAAGGATTTATCAACCTCTAAGCTTCATAGCACATGTTTATGAGTGTCTATCATGGCATGACCAAAGGAGATTTGTTTTTAGAACTTCGGAAAAAGAGTTACAGATGTTCATCAGACTGGAAAAAGTTGCAAAATCATCTCTGCAGAGGTTGGACTCCAGTAATGTGAACAAATCGAGGAAACTCACAATCAGTCTCACCCCTCCTCGGAGTGGTCAACCAGCAAAGATCACTCAGAAAGCAAGGTGTGTGCTGGTTTATGGGGTCACAAAGCAAAGCATACCTTTTTTTTGGGGGGTGGGGGGGACTTAAGGTTTCCATTACATTTGTTCATGGAAAAGTTCACCAGTACAAAACCTGCAACAACAATAGCAAGCATGGCAGGGGAAGAAAGCAGGAAGCCACAGCTGTACACGTTTACAATCATGCGAGACTGGTCAGAAGGATGACGAGGAAAGATAAGACAGAAAACAGAACCTGTAGTTTAAATGCTACTTTTATCAAAATAAAAACACTGTACTTAAGAAAAAAAGAGTGCTATCCCGTATATTTTCCAAACCAGGAGCCTCTGCATCAAGTTCACCAATCACTCAAGACAGAAAGGACAGCACAAGGCTAAAGTTAATGTCCTGGAGTTAAATAAATAAGAGTAAAAGTTCCAAACATAAACCAACTGAAATGCTTTGGAAAGTTGTATTTGCGTGTCTGCCTGTGATTTTATTGTAACACCTATTATATCATATTTAAGTGTATGTATGCATTATTATGGAATCCTCGGGAGGTTGCTCCACCGGAGTGTCAACATACATGTACAGTGACACTAACGTGTTATCCATCTTATCTGTCTTCATTCTTTATACAGAGGAATGGACTACAACTCCTTCAAGATAATGTACGGGACAGACGGCAAAGGTTCAACTTGGCTGTACCAGACACAACAAAGGTTTTTTCCCCTCCAGGTAATAAATTCACCTTCATAATCCATCTGAAATTCACTAAGTTTCCACTTAGGAATCGAGCCATCACTAAAAACTATGAAAACCCTGGTCACAGATAAGTGTGTGTGTGTGTGTGTGTGTGTGTGTGTGTGTGTGTGTGTGTGTGTGTGTGTGTGTGTGTGTGTGTGTGTGTGTGTATTTATCTCATAGTGTCATGATAATCATCTCATATCCATTACTTTGTTCTCTTCATCCATTTTTTATGCGACAACCTGAGATATATATATATATATATATATATATACATACATATATATACATACATACATGTTTGTCCCAAGTTAGCATTCAATGTATGTGGCAGAGCATCTCAAACGTCTCTTATATATGCGTGCCTTTTGCATACTCTTCTCAGAGAAAGAAGGCAGCTCTTCTCACCTGTACTCTGGGCCCGCCACCTGACACTCTGGAGATGTAGCCCATGATGTATTTGGCTGCCACAGTCTTCCCTGCTCCGCTCTCTCCACTGAAAAACACATAAAATCTTTAAGTAAGCACATGTTATCCCAGACATGCACCCTGAGCCAAATTCAAGAGCACACAGCAGCGCGTGACACTGAAATGCATGTAACAGATGTAACAGCATGTGACATTTGACGACCTGCTCAGACATCAAGCAAAGTGACTCATGGAGGCGTGCATTCTTGTTTTTAAACTTTCAGTGTTGAGAGCCAGCAGTTTGGGAACTCTTTCAGTCTCACATGTAAACAGCACCTAATTTCAAGAGCTGCGACCAACGAGAAAAAAAAGCTTCTCTGCTAAAAAAAATAAATAAATCCCTGAATACCTAACGGGCTATTTAGTCTAACGCTAATACAGCATATCATGTCCCCTGGATTTGGTCTTATATTTGATGATGAGCATCTTGATGGATGGTTCAGTCTACCAGTACATTACATAGTATCTTCTGACTCCTGTTACTCACTCCATGTTACACATGTGAATAGCTGATACATAGCAGCCAACATTTGAAGTGGATCAAAAACACTTTTACAGGCTCAACTTGCCAAAAAAAACCATGCAAAACGTTCAAATTAGACTTTTAAAGCTATATTTCATTTGTACACAGAAACAAATGGAATAAGTTGCTCTTGACTTTCAGGTGAAACCTGCCAAGACACAATTATGTACTTTAAAGCTTTAGCGATTATGGAAAACCCGATTTGTTTACAGGTTTTGTGCTTCAGCACTGAGAGAGATGATCACTATTACACTCAGCAAAGTCTTAGATTTAATGCGAGACTGGTCGCATAAATAATTCATTTCAGGAAATGCAACTCCTGAGATCTTAAATGTATTTTACAACGGCGTCCTGCAGACTGGCTGCTGCAGAGAAACAAGTGAATGAAAAGAGTTTTCCCATTTCAGCACTGTGGATCTAATCCCATCCACCCCTCCACCTGAATATCTGCCAGACGTAGGCTGGACTCGGAGATACCCTTAGGTCTAAGCTGACTTAACGACACACTCATCCTGGCTTTCTTTCCCCTCTTTCCATGTTAATCATCCAATAGTCTGCTTGCAATGTTGTTTGGTGGAACTGCTTTGGTTACCTGATTAGAGCGACGCGTGGGCAGAGATGGTCAGACAGTCTGCTGAACTCAGTCCTGTCCTGGTACTACCTTTGGGTTTGTTCATGAGTGTATTTCTGCTTTAAGCCATCTTAAGTAATACATGAGCCATAAAAAATAAATAAAAATAAATTTTCTATTTTGCAAAGATACCTTGCAGTACAAAATAGCCCAAACTTCTCTGACTGGCCTTCACAGCAGCCACCTGCGGTGGTTTATCAAATTACGTCCATACTCTTGTGAATTTAGGCTTTCAAACAATTTGATACTAGCTTGAACCAAAATTGAATATTTAAATGATGGCTGTCGTCTTTGAATTAAGTCTTTAAATAGTAGAAGATGTACAACTCCCTAAGCATTGATTGAAATCAGAGTTGGCCCAGATTCATTACAACACTGTAAATTCACTATGCCTGTGTTGCTGTGTTAATCTGTGTTTTTGTGTGTTTCTTGCCAACTAATCAAGTCATACTGAATCTCTTAAACAGTGTTGCATGTTCCTTGAACCCAAAATGACATTTATGAAACTTGAAGTAAAGCTCCAAATCAAATGTTAACAGAGCAATGGCCCCTTGCACATCTGGACAGAAGAAGCCTGCAGAACCAGGGACATTGATTCTGCTTTGTTTACGTATCTTTTCCCCTTTTCCATCACGCTACACTGGTATATTTTCCTCCTCGCCTTTCCGTGTGCCAGGATCAAACTTATATTGACATATGTGGTTTGGCAGTGGACGACGGTGAAGTCTGTTTTTTCTGTTCCTTAAAGCAGAGTCAGGTTAGTGAACCCGCGGTGGGAAACACAGCTGCAGACTGTTAAGAGACTGCCAGTGGAAGTCATGGGAGCAACTCTATTACACAGCAGTCTCTATATGGTTATGCCCATCCCCCTGTATGCCTCCCACTCTCTTCTAGATCCTTTAGCGTTTTCCTGAACTTCCATGGTGTCATTTGAAAATCAGTCAACAAGAAAAAACTACAAGAGAATACAAAACTTGAGACCCTTTGTGCTCCCGAGTACATTGTTTCTTTTCCTGAAAGTTATTCTTTGAGGATATTTTAAGTACGAGCGGGAGTCCCCATGTCTGTGTCCCAGTTTTAGCTCCAATAATGACAGGTCTCATTGTCGAGAGGCCCGAAAGCTGAAGGCATTGTTGGCCTCCGCAGAAATGTATTAACTTGAGTTACTTAATGCCATGTACAAGAATGGAGCATAAAGATTTAAACTTTCACAAAGCCATTACAGATGTGCAGATGCAAATATGCAAAGGATTCACCTTCTGTATTGAATTTTAAGTCTTTGGAGGTCAGAGCCTCACAAGGGGTTTAATACATTTCCACAGACCTAGTTGGTGTTTTCAAAAGAGATGCACCACACACTTTTGTCGAGTTCTGATCCGATTCTGATGCATACATATGATACCGATTCTGATATAATAAAAAAAAAGGGTGGGGGGGTTGTAGCTTGTTTTTTTCTTTTTTAATAATTCATAATAAAAGTGCAAAAAACTGTAGAAAACAATAAAACATCTACATTACGCTGGACCTAAAAAAGTAAACAGCAGCCAAGCTTCATCTGAACAGGATAAATCAGGCGGGACTATTGCAAAAGGTTTGAATTTGAACTGGATTTGTGTGATCGGTGTTGTCGTCCTGATATCCACTCAGTGAATTACATCAGTGTCTGCCCCGATAGAGATATCTGATCGGAATGATTGCTTTTTTTCAGTTTTTCTAAAAGGTTTTTTCTTCCTACAGTAGGTGATCCCAGAGGACAAGTGAGTCTGTTTTCAAGACCCATTTAACAATTTAGAGCTTGGAATGACACATGATCAATATTCCAAAGTCATCAGCTTTTGTTGCATACTGCAGTTTCATTATAGTTAGGTTAAACACGTTTATCAGAGAAGCAAAGTCACACAGAATGACAGATTTTTACTTTTGTATTTGAAACTTTATAGTGTGAAGCATAAACAGAATTTTCAAAAGCATCAGTCTTCATTCCTCTGGCTGTCCCGTCCTCCTTGTAGTCTTGTTTTACATACTGTGCATACTAAAGTCCGCTCCCTGACATGCCTCACAATCCAACGGGAATCTGATCATCTGACTACAGTTACAATGCAATATCTGCACTACTGTTGAACTGACAAGAGTCGGTGACAAAAGGATTAAAAATGCTGCAAAGATCGTTTCTGAAGAGAGAGAAAGAGAGAGTAATTTCCATCTTCCTTCCTAACAAAGATCATAGTAAGTGGTTACATTTTTAGCCATAGGATGATACCCAAGCCACTAATTTATACTGTATATGTTCAATAATGAAGGCAGCATGTGCTCTTGTGATTGGGCCATACCTCAGCCTCTTTTTTTAATAATCTTTCTTTACTACTATTAAATGTGTACTCATTTTTCAAAAATTGGCAAATTGATGTGCAAACCCAAGTTTAATTGTAGTTTGAGGATTTAACTTCAAAATGTCTTACAACATGTAATGTCTTGATACAACAGATCAAGCAGACAACTGCAGGAGTTTTAATGCAAATGGGAAATGTCAAAATATGTACTTGCTTTTATGCTGTTGGGTGCCGTACATCACAACCAATACCGTTTTCACAATTATTAATTGCATCTCTACAATCTCTCTGCACATTATCCTTTTATAAATGTCTTATTATAATTACAACTTTTGATGTTGGCACCAAACACAGGACAGGAGAGGCACAGAGATGTGGAAATAAACTCATGAATAATCATGAGAAAATATGATAAGACGATAAGCCAGCCAAACCGAGCTGAGCGGCTGTGTGTGTAAGCCTCGTCTAAAAGGTACACAGCATGTCGGGTAAATGCCAACAAACTGAGAGGTCATGTATGTCTTGCAGGAACTTGGTCCTGTTTGTGAAGCCCTGATCCAAGATGAAAACAAGTTTGAGCAGAACCCAAGCCCATGAGCCCATTTCAATGCAGCAGATTCGCCAAACCGATAAAGTCAGCAATTTCTGTTCATCCGATCTGATTCTGACTCAGATGTCAAAGGAAAGTCATATGCTGCCATTAACAGCAAAGACATGTTAGCTACATACCACAATATATCTTAACTGCTTAAGGCAGTCACACCTGCTCAAGGGTTTCATGCTGGATTTCCCCTCATCATCAGCTTGCACATTTCCTAAGTAAATATGAGAAAGAGCCAACACAGGCCGATGCCGACCACACTGCACGGCCAGCAATTCATGTCAGCTTTTGTTTAGGGAGACCTGGTTCATCATAAAACCACTTCCAAGCTTTTGTTTGCTGATTTAGTCTATCATGAAATCCACCTCAGCACCTTTATGTTGGAAACTGAAAGAGCAACTGCTGGCTGTCCAAACAACAAGCAAAAGTGCTGAAGCAGGGCTCATTCGTCATGAGGTAAGCACTATAGTAACCACGGTGCTCAGATGACTGGACCATAGAATAAAACCTCAAAGTATGACAGCACACATTTCTCTGTGCAGCTTTACAGCCCAAAAACATCCTCAAAAGAAAGTCAAGTGAGGCTTGAAAAGTACCTCAAATGTCCCTGTATCTGGAAAGCAACTGATTGTGAGCCAACGATCATGCAGGTGTTCGTCTCTTTAACCCAGGAAGTTGAACCAGCTCTTTTGTTTCCAGCTCATATCCTGAGTTGACTCGGGCCAGATCAGTTGTATTTTTTTGTTTTCCTATCAGAGTATTAACATGTTTTTTCCTAATTTCAGATCTAATTGACAGTGAAATCAATAAGATGAAAAACACAAAGCAACTCAATGTTGTCTTTTGTTGTTGTTTGTACTGTATGTTAATAAAAGAAAAGAAAAAAAAACACAAAGCATTACATCATTCTCAGATAGCTAGTTGTACTAAAAGAATGTGGAGGAACCCGTTGGGTCAGATCTCTTTTCTTCTTTTCCATTATGATGAACCATGCAACCAATCAGCCCTGAGATCTCACAGGTAACATTGTACAGATTGCCTTCATATCACCCTCTTTCACACCCAAAATAGTTGATGAAAACATTTAAAAACAGGGGGAACTTACTCTTGCATTATTTGGTTGTCACATACCATAAACACAAAGAAGGCAGAGAATGAAATGATTGTAATGGGAAAGTCTTACCTGATGATGACACACTGGTTCTCAGAGTCAATCATCATGTTTCTGTACATGTTATCTGCCAGAGCGTAGATGTGAGGAGGGTTCTCATACTGAGCCTGAGGGTCATTAACAGAATTAAATTAAAACTAACAGACATATTGAGACCTCCAAGAAAAATCAGTGATAGTTACATGCAAGTCTGCTGACATCATCAAGCCAAAGGCATGTTTACCAACACTTTGCATCATCTCTTCTTTCAACTACTCTCAGTTAATGTTTGAGAACTTAACTGCTGCTGTTTTGAAAGAAAACTGTATAAATATAGCATAATAGAATATTTCCAAACAGGGTTGGAGTGCAGAAAAAGCAGTTAGGACAGAGACACAATATTGCTGACATAAGCAAAGCCTTCCCTGGAATAAAGATTTCTGTGTGGCAGCATATGCACTTTGTCAGAAAAGTTATCCACAAATCATCCATGTCAATACATCCATACAAACATGCAAATATGAATGCAGCATACTTGTGTAAAATCTGACGTGGTCAACCATTAAATTTGGCATGAATGACACTATAGGTTCTCACAGTCTGTCAGAGTTTTTAAAAGCTTTTCAGTCTGTTCCTGGCTTAAGGAGACAAACCCACTCTCTGCAGGTCGGCCAAGGGAGGAGGCAGACTTGCACATGCTGCTCTGTGAAACCACTCAATGGTTGAGTCAAGTTTCTGACAGGAACATCTGCTCCAGCCTGCTGGAAAGTTTTCACTACACCAGCTTCTGTTTTTCAGGGATACCACCTTAAAAGCCTCCAGATATTTAAAAAAGACATTAGTAATTTCAAAAAGATTTACTTACTGCACCCTGGTACATCTCAATTTCTTTGTCTCCAAAGTATGGCATCTGCTTGAAGGGGTTGATGGAAATGAGCACAGGACCAATGTATGTCTGATGAGATTATGTGTTAAAGAACACACAAGTAAATCAGTAAAAGGTAGAAACACAACATATTACATACTCTTAGATAAAAGGTAGTAATAAAACAGTCTAATAGAGGAAATACTCTCTTTAGCATCTGTAATATCAGGAGTGTGCAACAGTCTTGAGCCGAAGTAAATGACAGAATAGTCCTTCAATGTAATGTTGAGGTTTCATGCACTGAAGACAAAATGCCACTTAAGGCAAAAAAAGCTGCTATTGTGGGTGGCCCACAGTGACCCATGGCCTTGGCAGGAAGACCTCCCAGTTACGGCTATTTATTGACCCAAATCAAAAGCCTGAGTCAGTGCCGACAAACCCAAAACTGCTCGCATTTACTTAACTTTATACTTCTGAACACTGGCCCAGCAAGGATGACGTTTACACAACGAGTTGCTGCGAAAGCATTAAAGAACTTATTCATTCATCCTCTTGGCATCAAGAACAGTTTACATGTGTAGCCGCAGCTTGCTCTTAAAAAAAAACACCCAAAAAACCTGAAGGTAGCATTTGTGCAATGTACTGTACGAAAATGATAGCTTTCAAAATTTGCACCACAATCCAAAACAGCAGCGCCAAAAGAGATGGTAACACTGTCCAGATTGAAACAAACAGCAGATTTCTGCATTATGCAATCTGCTACAGCTCACACCTGTTATTTCACATTTTATACTCAAGTGAGATGAAACTAAAGCACTTCGGACTTCAGTGAGGGGGCAAGAGTTTGAGGGTACACACACAAAGAGGCTCTTTCCTCTGCTTCTCAAGGCCGAATCTCTGGGGGAATTTGTCACCTTCCAACACTGACCCATTACTCATTGATAATAAGTCACAGTGAATGAGTATTCAGCTATTCTGGGAAAAGCAGGGATGAGACAAACTCAGCTATTTGTCACTGGGCTGCGAACAGCAAATGTGAGCAAAGGATACAAAGATGTAGTCATCCATGTATCTCTTTTTGAGGTTGTCCACAATGGCTTCCTCGTTGATCTTGCTGAGCAGCACCATGTCGTCCACTCCGCTGTGTTTGACATTGTGGCTCTGCCAGTGGTATCGGTAGTGACCCCGGCTCCCCTGAAAAAAAAAAAGTAAAAATTAGAAAACACGCATTGTACAATGGTTAGTTCACTCAGACACAAACAGAGAGATTAACGAATCTTAAATCTGACATCAGTCACACAGAAGCAGAACCAAAAAACATCAACTGCAGCTTTTCAGCACGCTCAAAGGACCTGAGGAGTTGTGCACTGTTAATCGCACTGTTGAGCGAATCGGACAAAATGCTGAAAACCACAGTGAAAGTAGAAGATGAAAGAAAGAAAAAAATCTTTATGTGCACATTTTGTGGAGCCAGTGGCATGGCGAGTCATGTTTACTTTAAAATAGTGCAAGTTCAGATGTCCAAAAGGGCTTTGTGTTATTTGTCCAAGTGTGAAGTTTTATCCACATCCTGACTCTCAGGTTTCTCTCTAGATCCATCTCTTTTTCCTCCTGAGTGTGTCTCTGGGAACTGAGGTCATTCATCATGTGCTATGAGTCAGTGTAGTCTGGCTACCGTGGACGAAGTCACAATGTGCTGTGAGAAGTGAGTCTCTTTCTCCTGGATGGAGAACAGCTCAAAGCCACAGAGAGCATCCAGAGCATTAGTCAACACACACATTAACTCTTGGCTTCCTGAGTGAGGAAGTTTGAACAGAGGAAGAAGCAAAGCTGCGCACAAAAATAATATGCTTTATGAAAAAGGTAATTAGTGCACCGATGTTGCAAATGCTAAATATGATCATATTTGTCAAGTATTCGGAATATATAGTTAGTTATTGCTTAGAAAACCCTAAGATAAGTAAAGCAATGACTCAAACAGCTAAGTCAAAGAAGAATTTCAGCTTTAAACCACATCAGTTTAAGACGGGATGTGATGTGATTTCTCCAGCATCTTTAAACTGTGATGCAAGTCAGGTTCGTTGGGCTTGAATTGTGACTTTAACAGTGTTTGAAGTGCTGTTAATTGTACATATAATGCCTAATGTGACTGAGTACAATAATATACAATTCATTCAAAAACAATCAAAAACGAGAGCAAAACAAAAGAAAAGAAAATCTAAACTGCCTCTAGAAATCACCTGTGATCGGGCGCACACCTTTGCTGATTTCATCAACATACATTTAAACTGCAGTTTTCATCCTGAACCTGTTTATTAATGCGAAAAACAACTCAAAGCCCAGAGAGTAAATAGAACATTAGTCAACATAAACGTTAACTTTTTAAAGCGAGTTGACCATTTACAAGAGTTAAACAACCTATAAATACTTGGCGCTCCATGTTTGTGCAGCAACACCTTCGTTCTCCCGATAATATTAAATTCTGCTACAATCATGCAATAAATAGGGGCCTCTCTTTTAATCATACTTTTTTTTCTTGAAAAAAAAAGCACACTTAAAAAAAAGTAATCGCTTTGAATCCTAGTATTAGGCAAATACAACCTCAGATACCAAACAGCGTATACATTTTTCAGTGTTATTGTTCAACAAAAATAAGAATCAATACTAAGTACCCCCTCACTCCTTCCACTGGATTTAAGATGGTAAAGTGCAGCCAGTTGTTGCTAATCATCAGTCCCTTGATGAATTGATCATCAGCAGGTATGAAGAACTCTATAAAAGCACATGTTTTGGCACTTTACTAGAATGCAGAATTCATACTGTTTTAACACAGAGCCAAGAGGGAATGACATAAGCAATGGTCTTAGAGAAGTAATCATGGCTGCACATTAATCTAGAAAGGATTGTAAAACCATTTCAATGTTCTACGGTGAGAAAGATTATTCATAAGCAGAAAGCATTTACTTGAGTGAACACCCCTGCATTTTTAATCACAAGGCCGGGAAGGCAGTGCTTACTGTAAGTAAATGAATAAATAAAATCAAAGACCTACATCTCAGAACTTACAGGCGTCACTGAGCATGTTGGGAAATGTTAAACTCTGACTGCACATCTGCAGAGAGACTCAACAAATACGGGTTGTTTGTTGTGGTTTCCAGAAGAAACCCTCTTCTGTCTAAAAAAGGACACGCAAGCATAATTGAGGTTTGCAAAACTTTATCTGAACAAACCACAATGTCTTGATAACAGATGAGACCAAAGTGGATATGTTTGGCTTTAATGCCCGGCACCATCTTTAGTGAAAACCAAACACAGCATTTCAGCAGAAACACTTCATTCACCCTGCCTGAGGCTGATAAAGTAACTGTTTCAACTCAAGTTATTCCTGCTATATGTGGATCTACAAGCTAGTGAGTCATGGAAGTATGTAGTATTACCCATTGGATTTTTCCAGCTTCATTTCTGTTAAAGATATAAATATAAATGTTCAGTGAAAAAAAAAAGGTAACTCGTGATTTTTCTGAGTTTATATATCCCTACTAGTAAAACCTTATAAAACTGGCTAAATTGGCTGAGTGATAGCATTTTTGTTATGGAATTATTGTTGTTATTGTTTTTCTCTTGACATACATTTGTCTGTTTCTGTTATTGTAAACCTGTAATTTTGTTTGTTTATGTATTTGAGCACATTGAGTCCATGCTTGTCGTGTGAAATGTGCTTTATAAATAAATTTGCCTTTGCCTTTATATGATCTGACTTTTATTTTGTTTTTAACTAACTAACTAACTAACTAAAAAGAGCGGGTACCTTTAGCTTTGAGGACAAAGAATCTGGGGTCTAAACACTGGAGGGCTACCCGATATCTTAAGGATGAAGGCCAAAACACAGGAATATGCACTCCAAGCTGTTTTTCTTTTCTTTTTATTTCAACTATGTGGCTGGGAAATGCAGGCACAGGATTAGCGAAGACTGTGATTATGTTTTTACTCTTCATGTCAGAATAGCAAGAAGGGCTAGTGGAAACCTCAGGTGATTGTAGGGCACGACAGGTGAGCAGGACACACGAGATTACATGTGCAAGCTGGGTGTCACTTTCTATCTGCTTTTCAGATCTAACTGACCGATTTTTTAAAATCTGACTGATTTAAAAAAAAACAAAAAAAAAACACAACAACAATACAATGTTAAAAGCTAAGTCATGCTTGAAAATAACTTTCTAAAATGTACTTTTTAAAATGTTTTTTACGTAAAGCCATTGACTGCCTTCTCACTTTCATACTCATTTAACACAAAATAAACTTGAGTGTTTAAAGATTGAGCTTTCTTTGTAAATTATTGACTGCTCTCTCAGTTTCCTTCAATATTCTTAGTTAGTTATTCTATAGTTGTATCTTGAAAATGATGATCAGAAACACATAATTTCAGACTTTAACTACAAAAATAAATAAATAAATAAATAAAATGATACCAAAGCTCTGAAAGTGGAGATTGATGCATACATCCTTTCAGGACTGAAATGGTTAATGCCGACAATAAGAAAGGGGGGGAAAAAAGACTGTTCTTACTGTAGAAAGAACAATAAACTAATATTGGGGATCACAAAGTAACAGCACAGTGCAAAATAAAGCAGTGGAAATCATCATGCTTTCAGTAATTAACTCCAAATTACTGTCAGGGAGGAGCGCCAGAAGCATTTAATATCCCCCAGGGTGACTGTAGTCAACAACAAAATTAAAACCACTTTACAGACTCAGTTATAGCAGGGGAGATGGCAGGGAACGTTTACAGCTTCTCACCCTAATTCAGTCGGTATTTTCCTAAAGGAGGGAAGCAACAAGTTGTTTCTCGACTGAGTCCAAAGACCACACTGTGTTACAGCTTCTTAGCTGCGGCCGAGTGTGATACTGATTTATACTTTTCATCAAGTCACTTCTGCTGTTGTAACTAAAAATACAAACATGCCAGAGAGCTCTACAATCTGTGCACGTGCAAAATTACACAAAAGAGAAACTGCACAAGAGGAAAAGATTCCCTTACTAAAGATGAAACCTTTAGCAAGACTGCCTCGATCGGAATCAGAAATAAACTTTTAATGTTCACATAGAATTAAAATAGGGAATATTACGTAATAGGAAATATATATTTATAGGACAGCATCACTGTGCGCTCAGTGGCGCAGTGGGTTAAGCAAGTGGCTCATATACTGAGGCTACTTCGTCCTGCAGGGGTCGCAGGTTCGAATCCCGGCCTGCGCATCTTTGCTGCATGTCATCCCCATTCTCTCTCTCTACCCCCTTCCTGTCTGCAACTTGAATAAAGGGCCACTAGAGCCCAAAAAAAAGCAAACATTATTTTTTAATCGCAGAGATTCAGATACCTGTGGAGCATTGCAAAGATACCAAAACTTGCAATGTTTTTAAGGCTGTAAAAACAAAAAAAAAACACAACACTTTGGGATATATATATATATATATATATATATATATATATATATATATATATATATATACATATATATACATATACAAATATATATTTGTTTGCAATAACTGGCGATGAGTCTTTCACGCCACTGTGGAGGAATTTCAGCCTTCCAGAGGATAAACGGCCTGTTTACAGTCGTGTCGACGGCATCACAATCCGATTTAAGTCCGGACCTTTCCAAATCCTTAATTTTGTTTCTGTAAGCCATTAAGAGGACTTACATCTTGCGGTTAGAGAGCAGAATTCATGGTTCCATCAATTACATTAAGTTGTCCAGGTCCTAAAGCAGTGACGCAGCCCCAGACCATCACCACCATGTTTGACTGTTGGTATGATGGTTTCTCAAATTTTCTGAAATAATTTATTAGTTTTAAACCACTTCTTTCTCGTAAGTCAACTGAATATTTTCCTCAAAAGTCTTTTGGCAAATGTGAGAATGATCTTTGTGTTGCTTTTGGTCAGCAGTAGTTTTCTGGCATGGATGTTATTTTTGTCCCGTCTCTGTCTTGTGGTTGAACCATGAACCCCGACCTCAGCTGAGGCACCTGAGACTTGCAGTGCCTTGGATTTGGATGTGCCTTCTGGTATATTTTGTGACCTCCTGGATGAGTCATTGATACGCTATGACATTGGAATAGTTGGTAGGCCAGCCAGTCCTGGGAAGGTTCACCATCGCTCTATGTTTTCTCCATTTGTGGATAATCATTATTCACAGCCTTAGACTTTAAAACCCTTTCCAGACTGTCAGATGTCAGATTAATCTGTTCTTGAATTTCTTCAGATCAGGGCATGATGTATTGCTTTTTGAGATCTTTTAGCCATCTTCATGTTGTCAGGCAGGTTCTGTTTCCGGGATTTCGCGACAGGTCTGGCAAGTAATCAGGTCTGGGTGTGGCTAGTTAAATTCAACTTATACATCCCCCTCAACAAAAGTGGTTTATCGCAGTTACTTCACGATTTAACAGGGGAGGGGGAATTTACAGCACTGTACTTGTCCAGATGCACGACAATCAGAATCTTCAATAACTGCTTTTTAAGCATTATGTTTATTAGATGTCTGCTAGAGACATTAGGAGGTGAAGAAGCTAACGTTAAGAAAGAATGCTGGTGTAACTCCAAGGTGGAAATGACTGAACATACTATATATAACTTCTGAGTGCTATGTCTGGAATGAAAGCGTGCCGATTCAATAAGGGAGTGGTAATAAGTTGGAGACGTAGGAGGAAAATGTCCAGCAGTCTTGGGACTGTTTGGTTTGTTTTGACTTACCCTTCGCTCAAAGAGGCAAGTGGACTATGGAAATATTCTTGCATATTGCAGTGAACTAAGGGAGTAGCTGCAAAGGGAAGGAGGGACGCATATGTGCTCATAAAGACATCTAGGAGGTGCCTGACACAATAGCACTGTGGTGCTGCTGGCTGCTGAGCAGCAGCAGAGGGGCAAGGGGTTGAGGACCGAGTCCTCACTGGACTTCAGCATGTCAGGTTGGAGTGCCACTTTCCTGATAAATTGTTTTAACTGTATCGTAGTTTAAAAAAAAAAAAGAGAAAGCTGATATAAACAAACAATGTTGTATTTCGTTCAGAACCACTGCATCATTTAAAGTCCAGACTCTCGTTGATAAATGTGCTGCTTTCCTTGCTGCTCAATGATTCATTCTTCCTGAAAAATGATTCAGTTCAAAGTAACTGTCTCATGAATACCTACATGGTTTTAGTCAGTGCGGTTACATGCACATCTAAATCAAGGTATTGGCAACAATCTAGCTAAGGATTAAACTGGAGTTTCAAAGAAATTTGAGTATACATGGGCGAGAAGATAAATCGATTATTGAGTGAGGTGGCGCCACCCGCACTTTCGCATTGGCATTCTTCTGGTACAATTAGTAAACAAGCGGGAAGGAGGACACCCAACATGCGAAAAAATGGACCCTAATGATGCAGCAGCTCAGTAAATCTCGTACATACCAAGCCTGGTTGCAGGTAAGATACACACAAAGTCTCCCTCTTCTTCTTCTGTTACCGTGTTGTTGTGATGCTGTGACTGTTATTATTCCCGCTCCCGCGGCTCGTGACTTCCGGAAGGGGAGATTCCTGGGGCAGTCAGTAGCTCGGCTAAACGTGGGTTGTGTATACATGCCAAAATAACTCGGATTAGGACCGCATTATCTGGCACTAAAAACTCGATCTCAAGAGCTTCAGTTCAGTTCCGACTAGAGCCTGGCTAAGGGCTTTTAAAATGTCGATATCGGTCAGATTAAGACAGTGTTTCTCAATCCTGGTCCTCGTGGGCCCCTGTCCTGCATGTTTTAGATGCTACCCTGCTTCAGCACACCGTCATAAAAGTACCTGTGTCATCAACAGAGCTGTGCAGACCTTGGTGACAAGCTAATGAGGACCTTTAATTAGAATCAGGTGTGTTGGTGCAGGGAAACATCTAAAACATGCAGGACAGGGGCCCACGAGGACCAGGATTGAGAAGCACTGGATTAAGACAACAGTTTGAATTTCTTTTAGTGCATGTAAACGTACTGACTATGTGATAGAACCAATAAAAGTAAAGAAAGGATTTGTTGTACTTTTCTAATAAGTAGTTTCTGAAATATCCTAGACAGACTTCTTAGCGCCCCTGAAATGCTCATTAACCAGTGCTTTCTAGTCATGTTTTAAAGTGACTTTAATCATAATTGGTGTATCAGAGGTGCCTTTTAATAACTTATCAACCATTCAGCCTGTTTAAAAAGGAAGAAAACTTCATGCAAATTTCATGCACTACAAATGCATCTAAGATATTTTATGCTCCTGTGACTACAGTTGTGAATATTATGAAGTAACTGTAACCAACATCCCAGAATGTGGCCAGCACAGGAAATGCAAGCCCAGATTGATCACAAGGATATTGTGGATTGTAAATAAAGAGCCTAGACGACATTCAAAGACATTCAAGCTGAATTCTGTGGTGGAGGAACGTCCCTGTCTGAACGCACCATTTATTGTGCTTCAGACAACAATGTTCTCCATGGATGAAGAACCGTGAGGGCTCCATTACTAAAGGACACATATCTAAACCAGCCTTTAATTTACGTGTTGACAAGTCACAAGGTTTCTAGGGGAATGTCCTTTGGACTGGTGAGACAAAAGCAGAGTTCTTTTAGGAAGTCATAACAACTCTTTGTTCACAGGTGGAAAAAAAGGAAGCTTTTAAAGAAAAGAACAAAATGTATTCCATCTGTCATGAGGGGCCTCGACTCTGTGCAGGGGCTCAAGACTACCGAGGCATCCTGAAGCAAATTATACTGCCTTGTGTCAGGAAGTTCAGCCTCGCATGCAGGCCAAGGGTACTCCAACAGAATAATGACCCATAACACACAGCTAAAAGCACCTAAAAATAGATGATTAAAGAAAGACAGCAGACTATTCTAAAATGCCTTGATCTTATTGCTTTTGAATATCTATGGAAAGATCTAAAAAAAAAAAAAAAAATGGTGTGAGTCCAAACCTGAGTAGTGTGTTCAGGAAGAATGGACAAAATGACCTGCTGGCAGATGGAGAAGCCTCACTGAGCAGAGATTTGCGTGTTACCTTACTAAACTGAAGTGATCATAACATTTTTCCATGCAATTTTCATTTGTTTCCGAGTGCAAAACATTGAGTTGAATCATGACAATAATTTGTTTAGTCTTGGGCTATTTCAGTCATTTTGCTACCAATAAATGTTTCCACATCTGTAAAAGTCAAGAGCAAGATAATTTTTCAAAATAAAAGCATGTTTTGCCACTGAAATTCACAACTTAAAATCATGTTTCAGAGAACTCCTGACCTACTTCTTATAACTTTGACATAAATCAAAACAGTCGGTGGTCACGACGTCCAGCATTTTATCTTCCTATCATTATGATGTTGCAGATGTATTGAATAGCACCTTAAAATCACTTTTGGGTGATGGAAAAGAAGAGATTAAAAGAAAGGCATTACTAGTTTTACACACACACACACACACACACACACACACACACACACACACACACACACACACACACACACACACACACACACACACACACACACACACACACACACACACACACACACACACACACACACACACACACACACACACACACACTATTTCATTTCACAAATTTTTTTTTTACATGCACAAAATAGACAACACAACTCCTTCAGCTCTCTATCAATTACAATCACAGTTACTGCAGGTCTGTGGTACACTCGCACCATGAAAGCAAACACAAGGGACATCTGGCACAATGTGGCATCTATGGTAACCATACCAACATCATCACCATGGAACCAAAAACTTCTGTCAGCAGAGCAACATACAGATGCAAATCATCATATGACATCATTAAAACAGGAAAATAAAAAAGGTCCAAATATATGATACTTTCAAAAGAACTTCATCATGGAACTTATGTGAGGTGTGGTTTAGTTTCTCCGCATTTAAAAAAAAACAAATGCCAAAAAAACAAAAAACAAATGGATGACTGTCTGAAACCAAACCGGAACCAGACCTTTTCCCAGAAGTTAATACAAAGGAATTTCAACACCACTCCTGATCCATAAGCCCAGGCTTTCCCCTCATGCAGATACCAATACCATATATGGAGACTGCTGAGCAGCTCTGGCTTAGCGTACAGGAAATAGCTGGGTTTGATTTGGTATCATAAGCGGCACTTTTCCCCTCCTTTTTCCCTTTTTTCCTTCTCCACACTGGGAGATTACATATAGTCCCCCATGCGTTAAGACTAACGTTCTGCTCAGCCTTATGAGACACATGTGGATAAAAAGGCATCAGAATGACTTTTTTTTCCCCTCCTGTTGAATAAAAAAATAAGTTCCTTATCAGTCTGTCTCAAACATCTTGAGAAACTGCAGAATTTTGATGCAAGAAAATGGCCAATATGTAAAACTCACCGAAACTAAACAAAGCTCAAGGCTCAACACATGATCATGTCTCCTGCTAGTATTTAGAATAGAAAAGCTATTTCTAGTGAAGCAAAACTGTGGGAATAAATCATCAATTGTGTACAAAAAAACACAGTCTTCCCAGTGCCATAAAGCAGACTATTAAACTCTAATAAATGTGAAATGATGTGTGAATACGTGTGTGTGTGTCTCTAAACAGTATTTCCACCTGCTCTCTTTTGCTTACGCTTGCTCTTTGACTGAAATCACTCACTGTGTGTTATCCTGCCAGATGATGATAAAACTGCTGACTGAGACGGCTGGCCTTTCCAAGGTAGGGGGACAAAATAAACAATGATGAGAAACAGAGCAGAAACTTAGGAGTGTGTGTGTGTGTGTGTGTGTGTGTGTGCGGTGAGAGCCTGAACCTCTGAGGGATGAGGTGGTTGTTTAGGACACACTCAGCTTTCGCATATTCAGTGCGGAGTATGGATTTCATACATAGGATGTATGGAAAATTTAAAAACAAAAGCCTTATGTGATTTCTAAATTTACTCTGACTTACATTTCCTTACACGTAGTAGAATGAAGATACTGAATCAACTTCCTTTGTTAAAATACATCAATCTTTGCATTTCAGGCCTGCAAAACAATTAAAAAACAAACTGTGTAATGATGATATGGTACGAAAGCAGCATTCATGAGACTACATCTCTGTGAAGGAGGATGGACAAAGAACCCATACTTCGTCAAAAAAGACTGAAGGGGTTTGTAAATGTCTCCTTCTATAGTGCACAATAGCTACATGATTCAAGAAATGTGGAGAACTCTTAGTGAAAACCTGAGCTCAACACCAGTGATCTCTGATCCCTCAGACAGCACTATAGCACTATACAATCTCACCATAGCAGAATTATAATGTGATGCCCTCATCAACCACTACAACATAGAGTTAGAGTCACAAATACCGCTTGAAACTTTAGAGTGCAAAAAGGGAAACCTTATCTTAACCTCCTCCAGAGGCTGTGTCAACGTTTGTGGGCTCGAAGGCATCTGATACACACCATTACCCAGTGGAAAACATCAGTCTTCTAGATCCTTTTGGAAGAAACATTTGCCATATGGACCAAAGATTTAAAAATACAATCCAAAGAGTGATCATTTATTATGGGGTTGTATCGGTGCCTTGGCCACATGCAGAAAACTACATTGAGATTTTTCATAATTTGCTGCATGCCTGTAATGCAGAAACTGATGTAAATAAATTAAATGAATTTCATTAAAAAATAAATAGGTAAACGTGAATTATGTAGGGTTCATTCTAGTATCTGTAAAGAAATAATAATAATACAAAAATTAAAAAAAAAAGGTATAAATCTAAAAATCAATGTTTTTCAGCTTTTTCTTATTCGTAATTATCTTGAGATCCACTTTAGTAAGTTTTGATCACTTTACTATTGTAAATCTATCTTATTTAAAGTTTAATAATAAAAACAAATCTGTTACAGTATGTTGCTAGTACACCAGATATGGCAGATGTTAGCTTTAGGCAACACAACTTTATTGACAAATGAAGAGACTGGTCCCAGATGGAGATTTGCTGTGACGTAATGTCTGATCACTTGACAGTTTTCTGTTACCATCCAACAATGTAAGCAGCAGTCTGATTTAGTACGCTGATAAACAAATACTCATCTATCCACCTAGTCATTGATTCAACACTTTCACAGGTCCAATTTAGGCAACTATAAATCTCCGCATGCCATTACATGTGTTTTTAAAGCTCACTTCTGATCATATTTTACAGAATAATAAGACACACCATCATTTCATTAAAAATCTGAATGTCCCCAAAATTCACCACCTTAACCTTCTGGAAAGTTTCTGGAAATTTCCCACAGCTATGCAACCCTAACTGGGAGGAGCCGCATATTCAGGCACAAGGGAACAACTTGCTGTGTCAGTGAGGTGTTGCTCAAGGCTCTCTATTTTTAGGACTGATTTGTCCTTAAAGGGAAAGTCCATCTATTTTCATATGACATTTACATGTCACAGGCTGGTTTAAAGGTTTGTTGTGTGAATTTGTGTTTTTGATAAGTGTGGTCACATATGTATGATGATTGTTCTGGGTGAATAGCTTTGTGCATATGTTGCTACCTCCCCATTCAACTCTGTGATAAAGAAAAACTGAAATCAATATGGCCTAGGAATCAGAGCGTGTGTCTAATGTGATCAGCGCAAAAGGGGACAAAAGGACGATGGTGGATGGCCATGGAAGAGTACAGTAGGGTGAAAACAGATATCCAGCACAGACAGGAGAGCACACAGACTACTGCTACATTTCTCACAAGGGGAAGATTTAGCTCAAAATAACTTCATGTTCACTATTTGCATGTTTAACACAAACAAAGAAAAAAAAAGGCCTCCAGTCTGTGTTGATTTACTTGTTACTAATGCTCATCCACAGAAAATCACAGTTAACTGAAGTAACAGTGCCGAAGAGATGCCAAAGGTCCTTTATCAACAAGTTATTAACAAGCTAGCACCAAGTTTCCTCATTTACAATTAACGCAGTAATAATTCACGAGGAAGGAAGGGAAATGAAAAATGAATGAACCAAAAACCACAAATGAAACAGCACTTGTGGTTTCACTTGTGGATGCTCTCTAAGTCTGGAGAAACAGAGGAACAGGATGTATGACAATAACGAACACAGGAGGAGAGTATCCATCCTCTGGACCGACTTCATCCAGGGTCATGGGATGGGGAGGCTGAAGCTTATCCCATTTATTATCAAAAGAAAGGCAAGGTACACCCTAGACTGGTCACCAACACATGACTAGAGCGGTTTTCAAAATAAAAAAAAAAAAAAAAAACAGGAAACAAACTAAACTAAAAGCCGAACCGCAAGCCCAGCTGTACTATTTAAGTGCCTCGTCACTCTGTTGGAAAAACACAGACATCTGACAAAACATATGCGAGTGTCCCAGTAGACGTAACAGGTCACGTGCATTGGCTGGGAAACAAATATAGGGATATATCAGTTGTTGCTGAATGGCTGGCATTCCAGCTTAAAACCATAAATGATCTCTGTGGCTGTTGCCCGAGTTTGTAACCAAGCACAATGGAATATATATATATATATATATATATATATATATATATATATATATATATATATATATATATATTCTTGAATTATGACATCAGTCATTTGTACAACACCATAAGTAGTATTACCAAGCCTGTTTTCTGTGATTAGGTGTCTCGCGTGGTTGTGAATCTCAGCTGCCTGAGGTCACATACAAAAAGAAATAAAGAGAAAGCAAAAAGAAAATAATAATAATTGTGCAAGGCCTTGGGAGCATGGGTGTCGTGATGATGCCGTGTCTGCAGGGCAGGGCTGAACACAGCATCACATAATAATCAACTGTTAACAGATACCATACAACTTTTAACACATCTTAAACTCAACTACAAAATGTCTAAACTTGTCATTGGCAGAACTTTGCTTCATCTAAGTAGTATGATAAAACTACAGAAACTTCAGAACTGCGAATTTTAAAGATCTCAAACTGAATCACTCTCTTAAACAGACGGCGACAGCAATAAGGCTGCCAATAAAATATAATTTCAAAGACAATGTGGTTTAGGGTGGGACTCAGCTGAAATTCTAGACAACAGTCATGTCGCAAAGTGCTGCTAAGTCTTTTCAAAGCAGCTTCAGCAGTATTTGCACGTAAAACAACTCCCTGCAATGGAAACTCATTCATGGCAATGCCTTGTGCCACAACACTGTCTCAAGTTGCAACCATTTAAATCCAAACCAGCATCTTCCCCTGGAAAAGTGAATACATACAAATGCATGTTAAAAACGCAAAGCTAAGACTATTTAAATTATTAACTGAGAAGGGAGAAAGAGATGGTTGCAGTGAGTCATGTACAACAACAAAACTGTAGTAAATCCTGGTGGAGCTTGTTTTGTTTCCTGGAACTCTTAATTACAGTATAGTCAAGGGAAGGGAGAGCTTTTATATTAAAAAGAAAAAGTGCTTGTATGGAGTGCATACCAGTTCAGATTGACAACACGCAACTCAGAATACATTTTGACAAATAAACTAAGCTGAAAAGGACCAAGTCTGGCATTTAGAGAGGAACTCTTTCATGCAAATTTGTTACAGCCACTCACTCTTCATGGTTTTCTTCTGTACCATGGGCTGTTTAGGTTGTTTCTGATGACGTAATACCATCAGTATTTCATCATGGACCGCTGGCAGAAAAAGCCTTGCACCAACTATAAGAAAATCTAGTTACAACTTACTTCATGAAACAGCTGCCAGGATAAGAGACTGTTGAAACAGTCAAGGTCTCCAAGAGAGCTAAATCAAAGCATTTTCTGTCCCTCTGTATTTTTAAACTTCAAATAAACCTGTCTTGCTGAAAAATCTGAGTACATTTATCTTTAAAAAAGAAAACACTAAATTACAGGAATTCTATCACTTTATGCTGAAACAGATAATGTTGCTGCAGGCCGAGAAGCTCCCTGTTACCTGAAACAAGTCTCTCAGTCCAGACAAAGTCCTTCCATCTAAGACAGAGAGACCATATTTTCTCCAACACCATATTTGTTTAAAAAAAAAATTGTAGGATACACATCATCTTTATTTCCAGAAGAGCTTTGGGATTGCCTATTTAGGACATGGCGAATGCCATTAGTGCTCCTTCCTGCTGGTTCATTGGGTGTGGTGTATCCAAGTTTAATCAGGCTGACAATCAAACACACAAAAATGACTGGAGTCATAATGTAAGCGGGCTAAATGAACAACTAGGCTGCTCTGTTTGTGTGCTTTCTGAAAACGAACACCTACATCAGTGTATTTTCCTGAATCCAGATACATTTCCCCAATCAGAAAAAACGACATTGCAGAGAAATAAAGATGCTCTATTCCATCCCTCTGTGTAATTTCATAACCGTTCAGTGACTGTGTACATGAATGACAGTCGTCTCAGTCGTATGTGGAGGGAGGGCCCCGAACGCAGAACTGTTCATGACTTGTTAGTTACATGAACAATATTATTATTATTATTATTATTATTGAGCTTTATTTCGAATATGCAAATTAAAAAGAACAATACTAAAAAGTAAAAAAAAAAAAAAAAGACAAGGCACACCTCGCAGATCCACCAGCATATTCGAAAGGGGGTAGGATTGAAGTATATACTTATCAGGTCCTACCCCTAAATCTTATATTCATTTTTCCAAAATAGCAAGAGAATCAATGAGCTTACTTATAGAACACAAAAAAAACCATAATATAAGTCTATAAATGAACATAAATATACATCCATTTACAAACATATCTACATATAGCTATATATCCATATATATTAACAGAGATATACCCATACATAAATACTGTATGTATAATATATCACTATATATCCATATACATACATATATATATATATATATAACATGTTTCCATAATATTAATCTATATATCTACACATATTAAATAAATCTATATATATATCTACATTTTTATTCGCCAATGTATTTTGAGAAAAAAGTTTCTTTATATCTTTTTTTAAATTGTGATTTGTTTTTACTTTGTTTTAGATCTATGCTCAGGCTGTTCCAACGTTTTAGATACACAGAACAATAAGAAAAGTCCACATGAAAAATAAAACTGTTACTGTACATGGAGCTGTGATTCAATGCAACATTCCCTAAACTGATGATCTTTCTATTATATCATATTCAGCCACCATGTAGACACTGTAAAACTAGCGTTGATGGGTGATCATGATTCTCCAGAGGACACTGGTTTGACTCTGCTGTTATTACAGGATTTCACAGTTGATGCATTTACATGGGTCCTGTTATTTCACTACGAGCTTGAATACTCAACCAAATCAGAATCACTAACTTTTGTGGTGAGTTGAAGCCAGAAAAGATCCTCCCCCACTTTCCCAACTGTTTAAAGGTGAGGGAGAGGGTTTGTGCTAAGACTGATGCTAAATTAGCAGCTAAAAACACAGCGGGTTGGAAACTCAACCACTGTCATAAAAGTGCAATTCTGTCCCAAGATTTGCAGCACCAACACGAAGATCCTTCAAATAAGAATGACTTTCAGACAGGCTAAATTAATATTTATCCATGTTACTGCAGTCTGTGAGCAATACAATGACTCAAACCCACCGTGTACCAGACAATACTCACCAGCTTATTTTGACATTGTTTCCCATTTCCAGTTCTTTCTTTACACAGCAGCTGACAAGCTTATTTAAGTCTTTGATATACTTCTGCTTCCACATTGATCACATCTACAGTTTCATAAATTCATCTCCACATGATTTATAACCAAAATATATGTGCACAACTATTTTTGCATGCATTTATTTATGCCAGAGGTTTTTTTATCCCACTTGACGGAACCCATTTTCCCCCACTGAGCCTGAGGCTAGCTTTTCAGACATCCACATGAAAGGCAAAACAATTCAAATTCACATCCACTGACAGCAGCAGGGCTGTGAGGCTGAACTGAGCAGCGAAGGCTCTACAGTTCAGAGACGCCTAAAACTGTTTCTCCAGCCTTATAACGCCAAAGCCAAATGTAAAAAATGTGAAATTTGTTGAGCCCGACATGGCCACAATGTCATTAAATTTCCCATCTTTGGAAATCATAAGGATTTAGAAACCTTCATAAGGCGCTGTCGAGGAGGGTCTACGAGATGACATTAATTCAAATGAGTGAGATAATGATTAATTCCGCTGATATAAAAAGTTGTTTTTTAAAATTCTTTATGAATGACACAAGCCTCAGTCAGTGTGAGAAATCAGCTTATTGTGAAGCAAGCTGAAAGAAAAAAGAATCATAACCTCATAATTGTAATAAGGGTGACATTTTAATTTCTAGACAAGTTTATGCGAGAGGAAGTAAGGTTTAACAACAGCAATCGGTAAGACAACGTTTCTGAAAATGACAGCATCAAGATAAATGAGCTTGTTGCTGGACAGAGTTTAAGGCCAGACGCTGACTTGAGGTTGAACGCAGGCTTCAGTGTGACAATGGTTAGGCAGATAACCAGAGCAGAGTTTTAGGAGCCAGACGTTGTCCCAAGTCCACGGTGAGGGAAGTCACACATGCAAATTAGCGGCTATGACAGGACGCTGTTTGGTTTATGATCAGAGGAGGAAAATAAGCCAAACAAAAATCGGAGTCAGCCAACGGACTGATCTTTCTGACCCAGACATAAGTATTTATATCAAAGTTCATTTATCCGCAACTTTATTCGCTTATTTATCGTTAAGAGTAGAAGAGAAGTGATCTGCTCTAGTACTGAGTGGAGACTAACTTGATTACAATTCATCCTGAGGTACATAATGAATGTGGCCGTCCCAGTCATAGTACAGTAGTTTATCTCAACAACTTATGTAGGTGCAAATACATCGAAAATTGTTAAAAATTTCACAATTATCACAGCAGTCATGTGAATTCACACCACCTGTGACAAAAACCTTGATGAAAGTTAACTCACCAAGACCTGATGTAACGTTACATTTTTGCCCGCGGATATGATATCTCGAAGGTCGAACAAGTAGCTACTGACATTTCACACCACTGACTGGGCTAAAGATGCGATAAATCTCATAAGTTTTCCGTGACAGAAAATTCAGTTTGGACCCCATAATAACTTTATGGATAACAGCCTTGTCAGTTTTGGCCAAACGGGAACAAGAGCGAATGAGCGCCAAGGAAATGTATCACTCAGCACTCTGCTGAGAGGGCGACCTTTGGAGATCAGCTGAAGTTAAGTGCATTCTCTCCATAGATAATGCACTTAAAATAATACGAGGCTGAATACAGACAGAGCCAAACCGTGCAGCCAGAGGGGAACTGTCAGGCACAGAAGCGGAAGCACACTTTGCAAGAGGAAAAAAATTAAATAACTGCAGGTTGGTTGGCTTCTCAGCACTTCCAGGATTCAGATTTAAATTAAGGTCTTGATGTAATCACTACGTAACTTGGCGACAAAATATGATGAGAACAATGTGTTTTTAATGTCAGTGACAGCTCTCGTCACATCTTGAGTTTCTCTGCAATCAGGTGTAGATGATTAAAAGTACTTGTTGAAATGATGATTGTAGAAATCCAGACCAAAGGCTGTCACCCCATCTTGTCTTATGTTTCTAACAGTTAATTTGTCAGCAGAACTGGACAGCTGTTGGATAAATAACTGGCCAGAACAAAAAGCATGAGCAAAGAATCCAACTGAATACATTATTGAATGAGTGGCATCCATTATATTACTGAACATGACACCACATCTGTATTAAAAAAAGAAAACAATATCAATTACAGTATATAATGACAATATATGATTATTATTTCTGTACCCTGTCTCCATCATAGTGAGGTTCAAGAGGCTGCTGGAGTTTGTTCCAGCTGTTTCTGGACAAAAGTCAGGGTCAAACATCAAATTCAATAACAGCTGACAAAAACAAGTGCAATCCACACTGATACAAAGGAAAAGGCTCTGCATCATGATGGTGGTGGACAACTTGAATTTACAATGTGTTTAAAGCAACTATTCATGAGATTCATGAGCTTCTTTTAACCATGATTTACAGCAAATTACAGGGTGGAATAGGTACACCCTCCTGAGGCCCGTCAACAACAACAGCAAACCGGTGAGAACACGGTTGCAGCTACCAACACGGCTGGAACTGATAAAGACACTGAGAGTACAATGAACTGCAATGACAAGCCGAACAAGTTCCCCAAGTCCACAGGATGAGTTTGTCCTGTTTTCAGGGACGAGGTTTGAATTCCACTGCAAATCTCTGCAGCGGTGATGGGACTGAAAATGGAGTGCAAGCTTGAAGTTAAAGGGGAGGCGGAGGGGTTACTCGGTACGCACCTCCCTTTTGGAGAAACTAATGCAAACCATCTGCTGTCATACTGACTCGCTATTCAACAACTGGCAGAAAAGTAAGTAGAGTGATGCTGGTGTCTGCAGTTCCAGACAGTAATGATGACAATCAGACTCTCTGCTCTTTATTCCTCTGTCTGTATGAGCTGATACTCTCCCTAACCTCTTTGAAACTAGAAAAAATATATACACATCATACTTGAAACATCAAAATTTTCAATTTTTATAATAAGTCTTATTCTTCATCATCTTTAGATTCATAACTAATTTCATTGTCACAAAAGAAATGATTTCTAACTTTAAAGTAATCAAACTTCTAAAAACTCACCATCAGGAAAATTCAGCTTAAACATCAGTGATAATAAACACAGGAAAGCAGGATTAATGCAGTCGTACTACCAAAATCTATTACATTTTGTGCTTTTATGTGGAATGTACAGTTAAAGTCCACAGCTCTGTTGGGGTGTCTGCATATTGGCAACCCGACCTTCAGGTTTAACACAACAGCCAAGTCCTGCATACTTTGGATACACAATTGTGCTCAGGTGAGGTAAGCATCAGGTTTAAAGACGCCTTCAAGCAAGAAAGGTGCTGCCGAGACACAAGATTCAGAATTTGAATGTTGTTCACTGTGATCAGTCTTCATATAAACCCAAAACAACTTTGATTTTATCTGCTTAAGATGATGTACAACAGCTTGAGTTCAATATTGTGTCTCTAGTAAATCAACAAAACCACATTATGAAATAAATATGACAAAGTCTGTGTCCCCAATGTCTCGATTTTATCAAAAGAAAAAAAAGGTGTTAGTTCTTTCACTGAGGACAGAGATTGCACATTTTGTTGCCAAAACACAGGCCGCCTCCTGGACCTAGGTGTGTCTGTGTCTGCTGGAGGGATGGCATTCAGCAACCAGGAAAAACCTGTCTCTGGGTGATGCAGCCACACACAAGCCCGCTGCTGCACATTGTGTACAAGCTCCACCTGACACAAGCTTCCTGACTGACTAACCGGTTTCTAAAACAGGGCTGATGATGCACCTGACTAAAGTTAAAAAAAAAATAAACAAATAAATGTGACATTTCATCTCTCAGTGTCCCTCAGAAGGTGAGATTCAGCAGGTCAGAGTCAGTATTTCCTATTCAGGCAGTTCTTCATGGATGAAGTGGATGACTTTAAGAAAAAGTATCAGGATGTAGTCATAGATGGAGGGTGGGAAAGATGGGAACATGAATCCATGAAATACACATTGAAAAAAGAAATCTGTGAAAGTTAATTTATCTTGATTTATTTAAATGTTAAAAGCATGAGAAAAAAAACGACAAATATACATAAATATTAAGTTCTGGGGCTAAATACAGCTCTGGGGAAAATATTTGGTTTATAATAACTTATTACTCCAAACATAAATAACTAAACTCACCATCCTCCTCTGATAACAACGTCGGCAGTCTTCTCCGGCGTATTCCCACGATCCACTATTTGTGCGAGACTCAGTGAAGTTCGCACCGCTCAAAAAAAACAAAAACAAACAAAAAACAAAAAAAAATAGTATTCTCGTTTAGTTTAAAAGCAGATAATTCCAAGATTATTCCCGATAAAAACCTGGACGGCTCGGATGCGGCTTGTCAGCGGCGTCCTCCGTCCATGGTGCGGTCACAAACGAGTCCTACACTGACACACACAGCCTCGGAGCGGAGACCAAACTACGAGCCTGCGAGGTAATCTAAAGCGAGGAGCAGGCTCTCTGAAACATAACACAGGAAACCGAGCCAGAGGAGCCAATCAACGCGCTCTGGGCACACACTGGAATTAAATATTCATCAGTTTATGCCAGCGAGGCAACTGGGCATGCGCGTGAATTTCTTTGGCATTTCCCGACATCAGAGCCTTGGCATCCCTCATGGTTCATCTGGTGATGTTTGGGGTGATACATCAGGTGTGCAGAGCAAAATCAAAAATGCTCCCTGACTCAATACAGAGGTTTTTTTTTCAATTCAGGAGACTCTGTATAATCTTAGAAATGTCTGCAATTTTACTATACAAAGAGCTAAAAAAGGTATGAAAAGGAGATGTGTCTCCATTACTGGAGTTAAATTCTGGAATGATGCCAACATACATTTAAAAAACATGTCATTCTCTTTTGGTTTTTAAGAAAATGGTTTGTAAAGCTATTTTTGAAGTTATAAGTTTGATTGACTATTCATTCATTCATTCATTCATTCATTCATTCATTCATTCATTCATTCAACATACTCACTACAGGAAAGGGCTTTTTCCATTACTTTGTTATGATTTGCTTCGAGAAACCTTAAGTGTTACTAGAGTTAAATCTATGGTAACTATACATATCTCTGATATATATATATATATATATATATATATATATATATATATATATATATATATATAAACAAACATGATTCTGATTATTTATTGTCCAACTTTTTTTATTGGGTTTTGCAGATGTATACAATTATATTAAAACACTTACAGAGAGTTAAGCATACATTTTTCTTTTAGGAAAAACAACAGAAAAAGACAGTGGTCACTAAAGTATTGCAGCATACCCGAACAATGTATATAAAACTAGAACAACCCCAATAAAATAATTAGATGGATAAATAAAAAAATAAAATAAAACTAGGACAGAAAACATGATTCTGATTCTGATTCTGAATGTGCCATATTTTTTCATTTATTACCTTTCTCATCAAGCAAAGTTTTGAATCACGTGTAACTAAAATGATCAAGTGTAACATAGTAAAAGGAAAAAAAATAGCAAAGCTTGGACATGTGTCTCAAGTAAGAACGTAGTCATTTGTGCTTGAATAAATAAAAACCAACAAAAATAAATAAATAAAACTGTGGAATTAAGCAATAAATTTGTATCATTTGACAGGAAAGATTTCTCTGTCAATTTCCATCCATTATCTATACCAGTTTATTCCAGTTCAGGGTCACGGCAGGACACCCTGGACAGGTTGCCAGTCCGTGGACGGACCACATTAACAGTCACACGTGCACCTACTCACTACTACAGGCACCACTTAACCTGACATGTATGTTTTTTGACTGTGGTGGGAAGCAGGAGTACCTGGAGGAAAGCAAGTACGGGGAGAGCAAACTCAACACAGAAAAACTCCTACCAGCATTCAATTTAAAAGCCATGTGCATGTATTACCCTTTTCCCCTTTTAGGGCTTTTGATAAGTTATTATCATTTGTTTACAGTCACATCTCTTGTGAAGTAATTTAAGTGGGATCTTTTGATCTGAGTTACACAGCTCTTGGTGGAATGGATGCCTATGTTTTCTGTTTTTTTCCTGGTAATTGGCTTTCAGACAAATTAAGAAAAAAAAAACCTCAAAGGCCTTTCAGGAAACTGCTTTGATGTGTTTAGGTAGCACTTGTTTCCACTGGTATGAAGTCTGCAGTTAAAATGAGGCTTGACTTCAAATGATGTTGGATGGTGAGACTGCCTCTCAAAGACTATTAGACTGCCTCCTCCGTGTGCATACATACAGTAGTGTATGTGTGAACTTTCAAGGTAGAAATACCCATTTTAAATGATAAACAGGCAGTTTAATCTGATTGAAAAAGTACAAAAATGCGGTAAATTACAATTGTAGTCCTCTAAAAGTTAGCGCTTCTGCCTTTGCCAAGGTACTTTGTCACCATCTTGTGATGAAAAAAGTATACTGCACCAGTTAAGTTTTTTTTTTTTTTAAGTAAAGAGCTCTAATTTCCAAATACTACTTCCACCTACCTGGAAGTTATTGACCTTGAATCTCTCTCTCTCTCTCTCTCTCTCTCTCTCTCTCTCTCTCTCTCTCTCTCTCTCTCTCTCTCTCTCTCTCTCTCTCTCTCTCTCTCTCTCTCTCTCTCTCTCTCTCTCTCTCTCTCTCTCTCTCTCTCTCTCTCTCTCTCTCTCTCTCTCTCTCTCTCTCTCTCTCTCTCTCTCTCTCTCTCTCTCTCTCAGCAGTTTGGTTTTCAGATGATATACAGATGATATATATATATATATATCAACATCAACAAAATCAACAATAACATGCTGCCAGACTGTATCCAAAATATGTTCAATTTAAGACAAAGCCATTACAACCTCAGAGAGGAGAGCATATACAGAAAATCAACAATCAGAACCAACACTAAACTGAGATGCATTACAGTGGCAGCGGTGGATGTATGGAATAAATTAGATATAGATTTGAAATTATGTAGAACTTTAACTTTATTTAAAAAAACATTGAAAAGAAGGATGATTTCCTTATATTAAATTAATGAGTGGCTTGATGTTGATGTGGGTATTTATTTAATTGGTGATTTGCTTTGATTTTTTAAGGATGAAGGTAACATGTAGACTGCACCTTTGTTTTAAAAATCTTTTTGATTTTTTGAGGAATGTTTGTTATCCCTACAGAGGCAATTTGTTTTACGGGCAGTCTTTTTTCTCTTACTTTTTGCTTTTATTTTATTAATTTAATTAATCTTTTTGAGGGTAGGCAAATAATAAGCTTTGCTTCAGCCTACCCTTTTTTCGGTCTAGATGTTATTTGTTTATTTGTATACTGGAAACTTTTTTGTTATGTTTTCTTTGAACAATTGAACGTTTTCTTGTTGTCAGTTTTATTCTTGATTTTGTATTTATTTTTTTTTGTGTCATGACCGAAAATAAACTAAACTAAACTATATATATATATATATATATATATATATATATATATATATATATATATATATGAATTTGCACATTATGTAAAGATGCTCTAAAGTGTAATAAGTCAAAATGTTGTTAATTACACATTATCCCACCTTTTTAAAAAGGCTTTTATGTAAACTGCATTGTTTTAAGTTATTTTATATTTATTTTTTTCATGTATTCTATGTATTTTATTGCTCTAAACAGTTTTTATTCTGTATAGCACTTTGTGACAAATGTCTGTGAAAAGCGCTATATTAATAAACTTTACTTACTTATGCGAAATCAAGTTAAACCACAAATATAGGAAGAAAAAATAAGGTCACAAGCTCTAAGGTAATCCTCGCGATGCCTCATGGGAGTTGTAGTCCAAGATTAGTGTAGTCTCTGAACCTTAGCAAAATAACCGTTTGATTCCTGAGGTGAAACCATAATCAACATTTACTTCCACTGATAGTAGTAGATACTAACCTAGTTAATAAATTGGTGTAATGGACCGAGTGAACTCGTCCTGTAAAGTTGGTTTTATGATTATTATCCAAAGTGTGTGCAGCCAGCTGAGCGGCGGAGCCCGGAAGCAGGGCGGAACCTCCGCATCAACATGGCCGTTAAAGGCTGATTTATGGTTCCGCGTTACACCAACGCAGAGCCTACGCCGTAGAGTGCGCGTCGATGCGTACGCGCCGTAGGCTACGCCGGAACCCTACGGCGTAGGCTCTGCGTCGATTTAACGCGGCTTAAGTACTCCGCAGCGTTAGGCACTGCGTTTGCTGAATTAGTTGGACTTTGAGGAAGTCGGCGAGGGGTTCCCAGCGCAGTAACAGGTGTAAAGAAAATGCAGACCAGTAAAGGACGCTTTGGTGTTTGTGACAGCTTGGTCTCGGCGCGGGAGCGACGTTTATAAACTTAATTTACTTTACTTTGCGCTAGCTAGCTAGCGGCGCTAACGCGGACGTCTTAACTTTTGTCAACTTTTGTCAACGTCGTTTGTTTCTGGTCGCTGGTCGTAATGGGGAAGTGTACTTGCTCGTTCAAGCTGTGTAGATGAATTTAGTGAAGGCGAGCGAGTGTAATTAGGTGTTAAAGTTGTCTCCTCTCCCCCTCCCTGGGTTAGTAGAGTATCAGCAGGACTCACCATGTTCTCTGTCAAACCCCTCAAACCAACGTTCAAGTGCTATCTGCCCTCACAGGTACGGTCCTCTTGCTCTTTACACACATCATTGAAAAGATAAAAACAAACTAAAGTTTACCTAGTCAATGTCATTACATAAAATAGAGCTATCATTTGTCTATTTTTGTCTATTTGCTGTACAGTGAGCGAAAATAACCAGTCAAATTAATTACCTGTCTTTTTTTTTACCTGACTTGGCATATAATTGCAGCATATAATTGCAGTGTACACATGAATAGTTCTTAACTTGTTGACTGCTTGCTTTGTCTTTTTATGTTTCTAATTGAAAATTGATTGTATTTCTTTTATTTCCTTTCCAATTGTTTTGTTGTTTGTTGTTTTTTTTTTCATTCATTTATTTTATTATTTTTCTTTATTTTTCTTTTTTCTCCCCCCCATTCTTGTTATCTTAATATTTTATTGCTCTCTATTCTTTTCAAAAGCTGCCTATGGTAGGCTGACCATATTTTGATTTTCAAAAAAGAGGACACTCAGCCCGGCCACGAGATAGCCTACTCAAAGATTCGTTATCATTTTAATATATTTAAAGTTTATATGTATGGATATAATATTCAGTTATATTACAAAATAATATCTCTCAAAGACGGAAATTCAGATAGGCTTCTCAGAAGTTACTCAACTTTTTTATTATGTCTAAAAAAAATAACAGTTACAGTCAGTACTCTAATTGTAAAAAAAAAATCAGGGGGGGTGGTGGATTTTATCATATGGGGACAGATCATTTGTGCTGATTACAAATAATATAATATATTACAAATAATAGCAGTGACCAAAACACCTGCAGAAATACTGCAGGAATGACATAGCAGCAGTTAAATGCAGCCTTCTGTAAGCTTTAAATATCCACTGAGCTTACATCAAATACATCAAAACACAACAATAAAAAACAGTTTTCTGAACGTATCAATATGACTCTGTCCTTCACAGGATAAGTAAAATGGATCACTGCAAAAACTCAAAATCTTAACAAGAATATTTGTCTTATTTCTAGTTAAAATGTCTCATTTTAGTAAAAAAATATCTCATTACACTTAAAACAAGACTCGTCACTAGAAAAAACAAAAATTTCACCTGTTTCAAGTAGATTTTCACTTGAAATAAGTAGAAAAATCTACCAGTGGAACAATATTTTTTTTGCTTGTAATAAGAAGATAAATCTTGTCCCACTGGCAGATTTTCCTACTTATTTAACGTGAAAATTTACTTGAAACAGGTGAAAATGGTCAAATAAGTTATTTAAAACCACATTCATTGATGAAATGACATAAGGGATGGAAAGGGGGGATGGCAGTTTTACAGGGGGGATGATTTTGACCGTTTTTATTTCAGGGGGGATGCCATCCCCCCTCATCCCCCCTCAACTCCAGTACTGATAATACATATAATTGCAGTGTACACATGAATAGTTCTTAACTTGTTGACTGCTTGCTTTGTTGTCTTTTTATGTTTCTAATTGAAAATTGATTGTATTTCTTTGATTTCCTTTCCAATTGTTTTGTTATTTTCTTTTCTTTTTTTCCCCATTCTTGTTATCTTAATATTTTATTGCTCTCTATTCTTTTCAAAAGCTGCCTATGGACAAGTGTTGCGAATTAGCACTTGTGCTAAAACACTTAAACAATGCATCTGGTTTGTCCAATGTAATTGCTATGTCCATATCAAATAAACATAAATAATAGTAATAATAAACCTGATTCTGAAGCGTTTATATTTAATACTCCAGACACAGAGACAGTTTCTTTCGCCCAAGCTGTTGCTCTGATGAACTCTCAACACTCATAGAGTCTCAGAGTAATCAATCACTGTATAATAATAATAATAATAATAATAATAATAATAATAATAATAATAATAATAATAATCACAATCATATGCTGTAACAATGCACCTTTCAACAACCATGTCCACCTCATACGACTGCACCTTTATGTTTAATTGTGTATATGTTAATAAGAGCTGTCATTTGTCTATTTACTGTACAGTGAGCGAAAATAACCAGAGTCAAATTCCCTGTCTTTTTGAGCTGACTTGGCTTATAAACCTGATTCTGACTTTCAGCTGCTATTTTTCTGAGGGGAACCATCAAAGTTTTACTAGGCTACATATATGTTTCTGTTTGTTTTTCTACACATAATTGAAAAGCTTTAAAAAAAAAAGTTAACCCAGTCAATGTCATTACATAAAATAGAGCTGTCATTTGTCTATTTACTGTATAGTGAGCGAAAATAACCGAGTCCCTGTCTTTTTTTACCTGACTTGGCCAATAAACCTGATTCTGATTCTGAAGCGTTTAATACTCCAGACTCACAGTTTCTTCCCCCAAGCTGTGGCTCTGATGATCTCTTACCTCTTATCACTCAGAGTCTCAGAGTAATCAACCACTGTGCAATAATAATTATAATAACCACAATCATATGCTGTAACAATGCACCTTTCAATAACCATGTCTACCTCATACTGCTGCACCTTTATGTTTAATTGTATATATGTTAACATTAGAACTGTCATTTGTCTATTTACTGTACAGTGAGCGAAAATAACCGAGTCAAATTCCTAGGGCTGTGCGATTAATCGATTTTAAATCTAAATCGGATTTATTAATCACAATCGATGTTAAAAAAAGGAAAATCGGAAAATCGATTTTCCTTTTTTGCAGCTGGCTGCATTACAGACGGAGCTCGTCTAGTCATCTTTGTTTGGTCAAGAAAATTGTAAATGTTGTCACTTTACCAAACTCAAGGAGGATTTACAGTATCTTTCAATTGCACTTCATTCCCAATAGGGAAATTTGTTTGCTATTTTTCTTTAAAAATAAAGATAAAATATTTGAAACAATTTATTCCATTGTCTTTTGTAGTTTTACCAAAAAAAACGAAATCGAAATCGAAAATCGGGTTTTCAGAGAAAAAAAATCGGGATTTTATTTTTGTCCAAAATTGCCCAGCCCTACAAATTCCCTGTCTTTTTGACCTGACTTGGCCAATAAACCTGATGCTGAAGCGTTTATACTTAATACTCCAGACACAGAGGCAGTTTCTTTCCCCCAAGCTGTTGCTCTGATGAACTCTCAACACTCATAGTCTCAGAGTAATCAATCACTGTGCAATAATAATTATAATAACCACAAATGCTGTAACAATGCACCTTTCAATAACCATGTCCACCTCATACTGCTGCACCTTTCACTGTTTTTAAAATTGTATATATGTTAATAAGAGCTGTCATTTGTCTATTTACTGTACAGTGAGCGGAAATAACCGAGTCAAATTCCCTGTCTTATTCGACCTGACTTGGCCTATAAACCTGATTCTGATTCTGACTTTCAGCTGCTATTTTTCTGAGGGGATTAAAGTTTTACTAGGCTACATATAAATGGGCGTTACAATACAACTTACCGGGTACTACTGAAGTCAAAACCATTTGGTTTCAAAGGTTTTCTCTCTGCTCTAACAGAAAGGTGTTGTGTTATCTAGCTGACATTTCTGATGTGTACTACTTGATAACAGCTTAAGCAAATCCTCTTTGTAAGGTGTGTTTTCATGTAAATAAATGACCAAGTGATATAAATTCCCACAATAATTCATATAGAGAGAAAATTCAAAACTCTGAAACATGACAAATACTGTATATCATATATTAGGTTTTTATTCTTTCATTTCTTATAAATCTTTCTTTAACTCCTCCCAGTAATCTGTCTCAGTGTGTGAAACTGCAGAAACTAGTTCAGGTAAACTCTAAAGAAGCTGCAAAAACTGGTATTTCATTATTGGTAGCCTAATAGCTTGTCTTTTTTTGCATTTGTACATTTTAAGATGTATTTTTATATCTTGTGAAGTTTTATAAAATCACATTTTTGGATCTAATGAAAATATTCTAACCATTGCAAATTAAAAATATTTGGTTGAGCCCTCATGAGTGTAACATTGCAAAAGTAAACGTGCACTTAAAAAAAAAGTTCATGCTGGTGCAGCTATTTTCAAAAGATCATGTCAGATGCATTCATTGTTATGCAAATTTGTAGGTTTTGTACGAACACTGAGCACACTAAAGTGTTTTATCATATTTCGTTTGCTTAGTGTATTTGTGCTTTGTGCTTTGTGTATAGTCAGTGTCAATTTAAATGTCAGTAGATGGTTTGAGTAAACATGTTCCCCTCTATGGCTGCACAATTTGGAGAAATTAAGCTTTAAAATATTTGTTGAATATGATCCCGTCTCTATTATGTCAACCCTCTGGGTGAGTATAGGCTCCTGTATCCCTTGTTTTGTCAACAGGAGTATGTCTTTCTCCATACAGCAAGTGAAAATACTTTTTCATAAAAGCTGGTGGAGAAACCCAAATAATGCCAGCATTTGTCTGGGCAAGGACAAATGTTGGAAGTATTAGTTTCATTTCTATCTTTTTATATATGAAGATATTTATTTATTTTTTTACATTGACATCTGGTGTATTCAGTTGTGGACACTGTCACATGATCACGTGTGCTGATTTTCACTCTTGCACCCCAAATTCTTATGTTGAAGACTTTGACCTCATGGTCATTCATTCTCTTGAATTGCAGATGATTTATCCATTAAGGCACATGCAACTGTCCCAATGTTGACAGACTCACAATATGTAATAGAGTTTGGAGATGCACTGTTTAATTGACTGCTGTGTATACTTTATGTCTAACAATGTATAGGAGCTTCTACCATGACCTTTAGTGTTAATGCAGTATAAACCAAAGCAAATAACCACATAATGTTCAATGTGATAATGTGGTGGCCATGGTTGAATCTCAAGTATGTTTAAAATGTGCAAACTCTGTTAGAAGTACATCCTTATTTCTTATTTATGACTTTTTTTATTTATTTACTTATTTTTGGCAATTCTTTTTAATCTCAGGAGGGAAAAGGGGTTTTATTGGCTGACTTGGACTGATGTAGCATGTGTGTTTTCTTTCCTAGACTGATGTGAAGAAAACTATTGAACCACCAATTAAGAAGTTGGAGCCCACCTTACTTCCAGGTGAGTTTGTGGTGCCAGTTATTTAGAAAATGCAAACACGAGTAAATATGTTAACAAACAAGAACCATCTGTGTGATCAAAGACAGGCTAGACATCTTTAGCGTTATGACATTTCAAAGGACAGTATGTTCATACCCAGAATAAAGACAGTATTTATTTGATTTATGCAGCATCTCATGTATTGCAATCATTCTGTTTTTGATCAGAAACATCAATGAAGAGAGGCCTGTTTTGCATTAACTGAAAAGTAGTGTTTTTAGTCAGTTTCCAGATTTTTGTTTCCAGTTCCCGCATCTTGTCCTCAGGGGTTTTAATAAATTTAGTAAGAGCAAAATGGCCAGATCATCAGACTGTATAGGCAGTGGATTATTACTTAAATGAACTTACTTCCATTTTCGGCGCCTGAAAGCGTTTTATTTATTTATTTTTTGGTATTGAAGTAAATACCAACTTAAAACAATTCTTCAATAACACAATCCTTTCGCTGATCAATGTCTTAAAATGTGTCATTCATTCAGTTCAGATTTGAAGGGTACTATGAGATTACAGACCTGGATTAGAATTATCTAGTTTCTCGATAATCTGCTCAGTTCACATCATAATGTATTCACGCTACGTCAGACTTCATCCCTGAAAACCAGCTGCTATGAACTAAGCACTAAAGTCATGGTTGGGAAGGAAGCAGTATACTGCAATCCATCCATCCATGTGGTCCTTAAGAGTCATTTTTGGAAAAATGATTTACTCAAAGACATAAGTTTTTTTTAAATAGATTTTATTTAAGTCTCAGGCAACATGACATTTCTGATTGACCTGTTCTGTTTGATAGCACCAAACGGTGTTATTGTGCAATAGTCTTTGTCATTTTGATTTGTGAGACAGGTGGACTAACAGGTTTTATAATTTGCTTCCTAATTTTTGGCAGTGCATTCTTATTTAGAGCCTTTCGAGGCCGAGCTTTGAAGTGGCTTGTCTGTAGGACTCCACCCTCCTGCCCTATTTCAGTTTAAAAATGTGTGAGGCAAGTTATTTTTTAGCTGGCGTCTTGTCTGTACTCAAATCCTTTTATGATCACGTGAGGAGGCAAAGGTTATATTCTTCTTTAAGGATAGTGTAAAGGCTGCTTGGTAAGACTACAACTGAAATGAAGACTATTATATGACTTGCATGTGTCACAAAACAATGGCGTTAACTTTCCAAACACTTGCAGAGACTTTTGAATGGTTTATTGGATTTTTAGTTATTGTCTTCATTTTAAGTTTTGCTGCCTGTTTTTACACCACACACACAAAACTAACAAAATGTTATTTTAGTTTTGAACAAAGATTTGTCAGTACTGTAAGAGGACTGTGTTTAGGTTTCAATTAAGCAAATAAATAAAAACATTTAAGTCTTTGATTTTCTCTCAAAGAGAAGAAAAGAAACAAATCTTGCTATAAGACACAAAATAGCATATCTGAGAAGTTAAAAATCTGTTCGGCCAGTTAAACCTGTTTTGATGCAAAGGCATATCAACACTTGCTGAAATTTCACCCTGGATATATGTTTTTAATTTGAATTAAAACCCTGGGAACAGCGTCTTTGTTAAACTATTGATTTTACCCTTTGCTTTCACACAGTCCAAGTGCTCAAACTAGGATTAAATTAACTCTGGGACACGTTCAATTTCTTTTATTATTCTATTCGTTGAAATATTATATTGTTCAACTTCACTGCGTTTTCATTGGTCCCAATATTAAATATTTTGTAAAACAAGAATGCTTACCAATACCCAGGACTGACTTAGGTAGGAGCACTGGGTAAAAAATGGGAAAAAAGAAAAACAAGAATTCTTGTTTAAAAATAACCAATTAACTCTTTCAAATTTGAATAACCTTAATTGTTTTGTTGCCAATTTCATATTAAAACTTTGTCTTTGAGGTAGTATATCTGTTGGCTGGTGGTGTTGCAATAATCTGGTTAAAACATTCTAATAAAAACAAGCATTAGTTATGTTATTATTAGTCTATATATTGTATTTAGTGACTAAATTAAAATATGCAAAACTTGAAACAAAGATGCCTCGTCTATGGGCAGAACATTTTATGCTAAATGTAGTTTTTATTTAAGAAAGGGGGAAAAATACCACATTAAGTTATAATATTGGGGGGCGTCGGGGGATCGCAATTAAATTATGTGCAAAATTGTACAGCCCTAAGTATTACCATAGTTTGTATATAACAATGGATGAAGCATTTGTTCAAGTGACCCATTGCTTTCTGAAGAACCTTTCTTTTTTTGTATTAAGTGCATTTGTCTATACATGGGATACACTAATGTTGCTCAGCAAGCTGACGGGAACTTTGCCACCACATGTCAATCAAAGCTAGTTTTGCCTCCAGCTCCTTCAACCGAACCTTGGCAAAATATCTGCAGAGCTGTCGTCAGAAATTTACAGCAGGATATACCGTTAAATGTGTTTACGCAATGGTGAAAACAAAAATGACCATCACGTTTAGGTGACGCTGGGTTAAAAAAAATGGCTGCTTCCATCGCCAAGCTAAGCATAGCGCCCCCCACCCAGAGTTGTCGTGGGTGTGAAATCAAACGATAGTGACAAAAATGTTTTTTCATTAACCAGGATGTAAATATGTTTCTTTTCTAAAGTTGGACATTTTTACATGGGAGCCAGTGGAGAACTCGATTTTGGAGTCGGCCTCTATCGGTCAGTCGTGCCTCAATCAGGAATTTAAAATGGTTGGTGCTTGGTCGCTGCTTTCAAAAGAAAAACGGAGATGCAGGAAAAGTGTCCCACTGTTCTGTCTTGGGATTGTTCAGAAAATGAGGTGGAATGTTGGCACAGATGTCCTGTCTTGAAAGTGCTGTGTGTGCAGTGTTGTAGTCAAGTCATCAGACTCTGAGTCTAAATCCTGTCCCATGTCCTCAGTGTTTGCAACTGAATTGAGTCCAAGTCATGAAGGAAAAGTCCAATCAAGTCCTGTCCAAAAGACATAACTGTCAGCATTTACATTAATCTAAAATCCATTCTAAACATCCCTTAGTAAACATGTCCCTGTTGTTTTGAATAGCTTTTTTTTTCTTTTTGTTTTAAGTGATTTAGGAGGGAAAATCTAAAAAATAAAATACAATAACTTTTTAAAATTAAACAGTTAAACTGAAAGAACAGGTGTACTATTTGCCTCATTTAAATATCAACAGGGCATAACTACATCTTCAGCGATCCATGGTAGCAGCAGGCGAGCAAACTGTAGGTGTTTTTACATTGGATCATCCCACTATTATCACTGGATGATGAACGCGTGTTTAACACGCTTTAGGTAATATAAATGCAAGGCGTGTTATTTGCCATCCCATACCTGAAGTCGAGTTGAGGGGAGAGAAAGCGAGTCGGGAGGTGCTATCTGCGTAACATAACATAAGCTGTGTGGGCGCGTAAAATAACGTCCCTACATCGCCAAGATCTATACGCCATCAGACGGGTGTCATTTTCCAAATGAGGATGTATTAACATCAGGATGAGTGTTTTTTCGCTAGCTTTTGTTTGTGGACCATCCTCTGTGGTTCCGGACATGCGCTGCTTTATGGCGTCCTTGTCCCCCCAGTTACTCATTTCACAAATATTGGCCCTTCCTGTGACCTCCGCTGCTGCTGTTACTCTTATCACACGGGGTATGTAAATGTAAAAGAAGATAATACATTTTACTTTAAACTCTATTTCAAGCCCTGCCCGGACATTTTCTCCTGGCATCTCCTGATTTATTTCTAAACATGATGCATGTATGCCATGAACTGACACCACTTGGGATTGAACATCATGCACAAAATAAAATTGTACAAAATATAGGTATGGCATATTGGGGGGGGGGGGGAGGGGTTGATCTGCAGACTCAACTTTGACAGTCTGAATGAAGTTAATGCACAAGTCCGAGTGCAAGAGTCAACTGTACCATATTTTACAGTTCATAAGCATACCACATTATAAGGCACAATATCAATGAACGTAAGGCGCACCGGGTTATATGGCGCGTAATAAAACTTATATAAAACGAAACAGTCTGGTAGGGTTGTTCAACTCATTCACAGAAACTTTTTTTTTTTTTTTTTTAATTAAATACAGAAAAATACACTCATTTTAAATCATTCGTCTTCTACAAATCCACAAATAAAAAGTAGAGGAGGTAAGCATAGTACTACATACTGTTCTCTGATTAGTCTATCGCTGTGTGAGGTTGGAACAACGTTGTATTCCAACATTTGATTACAAGTGTATTATGATATAGATTTGAAAATTGGTTTTATGCTCAAAACCGTTGGCTTGACGTCTAATTATAGTAAGGTAACATTGACTAGATGTTGGATGATTGTTACTTGCCAGCACTACATAATTAGTTATCTGACGTTGCAACCCATGTTCAACCAAGGACCGACTTTAATACAACGTCCCTGTCTCAGCTGGGAACGGTCCGACAATCAATCAAATAGAAGGAGAAAAATGTTGTCAAAATGACGATATTACGATCGTCATTTTGACAGATTTTTGAGCGCAGTGTACCACATAAAATTGGTTCGAGGTCCGTAAGCTCAACAACAATTCATACATAAGGCACACTTAATAAGGCGCACTGCCAATTTTTTTTTTTAGGGGGGGGGGGGGGGTTCAAGATTTTAAGTGCAAAAAATACGGTGTTCAAGTCACAAATCTTTAAAATTTGAGTCCAAGTTTTCGACTCAAATATTCCAAGTCTGGCTGTGTGAGAGGGGGCTTCTCTTCACCCTGGGGTGTATTTGGGACCCGTTCATGTTGTACCTCACCAGTCACTCTCAGAATGAAGTGAGTATAGAAAGTGTGAGAGACTGGAGATAATTGAAACTTTTTTTGTTACACATCAGACACCAAAATCTACAGAAAGTAAAACGTATTAATTTTCTAACAGTGAATTGATAAAATGTTTTGGTATGTGAGAACTGAAAGCGCTGCTGTGCTATTTCTCAGTAACAGGATGCCAGAAATTGTTGCAGTGCAATGGAAGTACAAATGTCTTTCTCTTTCCTATGCCATTTTGATCTTGAATTTACTAATTGCTTCCTTGGACTTAATCACTAGGCTGCAAGTGTGGCATATCATTTTCTCATCTGGTTGTCCCCAGGAGAGATCGTAGTGAATGAGGCCAACTTTGTGAGGAAATGCATCAGCACTGAAAGCACCCAGGATGACCCTTGGGGAAAGCTGATATGCACCAACTTTAAGGTCTCCTTCCTACCTCAAGATGCCCCACTCAAACAGGTATTTATGTGGCTTTCTCAGTAGTTTACCTAAAATATTGCTTTAATAAAATTTGTAAAATCTTTCAATTAGTTTTTGAGAAAAAAGAAATAGACTTTGTGTGATAACACCTTTTAACTTCCTTTTACAGTACTTGATGTTAACTATTTCAAACTAAATGCATCATTTTGATTTGTGTATGAAACATCGGAACCTTAAACTCAACGCTTTGTTTGAATGCTTTGTGTGTGTCTGCCAATGAGGAAGGAAAACCCACTTGTTGCTATCGCACAAGAAGTGAGAGAATGGACGTCATTTCCACCTATGTGGCAGATTGCTGGCATGATAATAAAATGGAACTTGTCACTTAGTCTGAGGAACACAATACTGCACCGGGGTTATGGTAATAATTCAGTGTCAACGTCCTTTTTTCTCTTCAGAAAACCCAGTTATCCCATCTGCTTCTTGGAGAGCATGACATCCCTCTCACCTGCCTGGAGCAAGTAGTAACAGGTACATCTGGTACTATTTTATTTTATTTAAAGAAGTGGTTATTTCTCTCTTCTGAAAAGCAAACTCACTGACTTCAATGTGTAAAAGATAAATGAGTCCGGTCCATTATCATTAATCTTTAACATCTTGCGTAACTGGAGTCATTAGTTATTTTTGCAGCTCAGCTATTTTATTACAAGTGAAGATGCCAAAGCAAGGGCATTGTTTAATGGGAGTACTGTCCAACTTTGTTATTTTCATGTACACTGCTTGTTTTGATTTTTACAATCGAAAATGGCCATAACAAGTTTTGTTGGTCGGTGAAGCAGGAGCGTTTGTATTTGAGCTGTGTATGTCTATGTGATATATGAAAAATCATTGCACAACTTTATAAATAAGGTAGCATTGAGAATGAAATAAGATTGTAATGATGCAAATTAGTTTTGGTTTTGTTAGTATAACATCAAAAGATCTGCTCTATAGAGAAACATTTTTTTGATCCTTAGTCAGCTGTAGTGCTTAAACTGTAGCAATATCCTTACCAGGTCTTAAAATGTCAAAGACACTTTACTTATTACACCCTGGCCGTATTATTTAAGAATAAGTCAAGCGGTACATTGCATGATTCAGTTGCTGGAATAACCACCTTTTATCAGCATTACCTTTTTAATTGAACTATTCATGAGGTTCATCAGCCTCAGCATTCAATAATGCACATCTCTCTAGATTTCAATTAGGTTGAAGTCTGAACTTTAAGTAACCCATTGAATCACCTTGATTTTCTCTTTTCATGCTGTAGTTTTGCCGGTGTGGTGGTTGGGTTGTATGTAACCAATTTGGTCCAAGCAAGTCGAACTGATGTCCTCACATTTGTGTCTGTAATACAGAGAAGAGCATGGCAGGCTCAGTGGGCCTGATTTGTAAAATATAAGTGGAGCTAATTTGTGTGTTAAACTGTTCACCATGCAAAGTTTAGGTGTTTCGGCATTGAGTTCTGAACTTTTCTTGGGCACAAAGAAAATCTACTCCAGCCTCTTTTTTTTAACTAATGTGTGTTAAAAGTAATACATCTCCAGGATCCCACAGAGTTTGCTGTTGACTCCTATGAAGGAATGTTGCTGTTCCCATCAGGCATGATTGCTGATAAGGAGGTGCTTTCAATGCTCTTGTCCGACAGTTTACTTTAGGATGTACAGTTTTTTTTTTTATATATATATATAAAGCTTTTGACTCTGATGCTGCTGTCCTATCGTATGACTTCAAATGAATTTGCACACAATCACAGATTTATTGGAGATTTGCGATATCTTGCTTCAAACACTGAAGGACCTAAGGTTCTTCAAGAAGTACAGTACATTTTCGTCTACAGATTGCTCCATAATTATCAAGATATCAAGTCTTTGATTTTCAGTCACTCAAAGCATTGCACAGTATTACTTCAGGGTGTGGGTGTTATGGCCAAGCCTGGAAAGATTGACAGCTGTCTGAATGTTTTTTCATTTGTAAATAATTCCTCTGGCTGTTGAGCCATGGACTCCAAATTGTTGGGAAATGGCTTTATAAGCCTCCCTAGATTGACCAGAGAACTGTTTCTCTATAGTGACTTCATGTCAACAGGTTTTCTGTGTGAACACCTGGCTGCTACTTAACCTTCAATTCCTGTGGCAGCATTATGGCTGTACTCAGTTCGTCTCACACCTCTTTTTTTTTTTTGTTTTGGTTTTGTTAAGACACAATTTATTATGTCATATGTTTTTGGTTTTTTGTGAAGCTTTTTAACATGACTAAACATTGTTTACCAAGGCAGGCAGTCCAATCCAGTCTGTCTGGCCTTGGTTTGAGAAGCAAACTTCCAAAAAACTTGTGAAGAGCTTATGATATCATTATCATTATAACACATCTGTGTTCAAGAGGCATGGCCAAAAATCTGTATTGGATACACATGATTTTTGGGAACTCATTAAAAACAGGCATGATTCTGTAATAAAATCATTGCACAGGCGCAGGAACTTTTCCTAAAATCATTCTCGAAGAACACAGTTCGCTGTGTGTTATGCCCTAGCGGGAAAGGCTTATGGGTGTGTCACTGTGGCATCCACAGTTGCAGATTGAATGTTTTATTATGAAAATAAGCTATTTGTAAACAGGATCCAGAAATGCCAGTCTTCTTTTGTTTAAGGGCTACTGAGATAGAATTGGAAAGCTGTCCTATAGTCAGATACATTTGAAATTCTTTTTAGAGACTGGACTAAACACTTCTGGACTGAAAAAGAGGGGATCTTTCCACATATTATCAGCACCTTGTTAAGATATGTGCAGCCCTGTTGGTATTGGGGTACATTGGTGCTAATGGAATGGTAGTTAGTGTCGGCCCTAAACAGCGGTGTGTTTTACATTTGTGTAAAATTTTGAAAATACTAGTGATCAAGTTTGAGAGCATGTGGATCTGTATAAAATAGTTGGCTAAATGGCTGTGGTACAAATCTTTGTTCATCTTCTGTGATAGTGATGGGACCTTTTTCACAAATATTGATGCATGATTTCCTGTCACATTAAATTACAGTTGTTTCACAGTATTTCCCTCTTGTTTTAAAGATTACAAATATTTTTGCATGCTAAGATTAAATAGCTGAAGGAGTGGGATTGTCTTTGTTCAACTTCAATAAACCCAGATTGATTAGGCTGTCTGTAGGTTGTCTAATTAGTTTTAAGTGTAATAACATTTATTTTATTTTTTTTGTATGTTAATAAAAATTGTGTTCACTTTTCTGGCATCAAGTTTCTACTTTAATGGTGGTATTTTCAATGCACCATTTATTAAGTACTTTTTTGGGGGGGAATATTCAAACAAAGAAGCCTTTATTCGCCAACCCAGAAATGAACTGGTTATTGAAGGGTAATGAAATTTCAATAATTTCACGTATAAGGGTTTTTTGTACATAAAATAATTCCTTTCTGTTGAAATAGAATTTTGTAATTCTTTTTTTTTTATTAATTTATTTTATATTTTTTTTTTTAACTTTGTCTCTCAGTTAATGATACAAAGGGAAAAAGGAAAGTGTTGGGCTCGAACCAGAAGTTGAAGTTCAACCCTACTGAGCTGATTCTGTACTGCAAAGACTTGCGTGTCATAAGGTTCTGCTTTGATGAAGCCGGGCCAGAGAGTGCCAGAAAGGTGAGTGAAACAGAAATACGTACTTGTTTGCTTTGAATTTTGTTTACTGAATTAATTTTTAAGAGATTTCCCTGTATGTTTGGAGTGGATATGGTATGAAACTTGATTGATCCGAAGTTGATACATACTTCATAATCTGCTTTTCTTTTTTCTGCCTTGTTTGGCCAGTTGTTGAGTTCTAAATCTGATCTCACACGTTCACCTCAGCAACATATTTGTGTCATCCAAATCTTGATTTGCAGCTGTGTCACCTTCCTTCTGAATAGATATGACTAACTTCTCAGGAAGCTCGTTTATTAGAAAAACAACAAAGTAGTGCCAAGAACAATGCCCCTTCATGGTAAAGGAAGCAGAATTCGCTCGTGATTGTATGAGCAACTGGCATCACGGCTCAGACTCATCTCCTACACAGAGACTGGACAAACAGAGTTCTTAATGGTCACGTTCACTATTATTCAGTCATTTTTACTTCGGACAATAGTCAGATACTTTTTAATTAAGGATGATGCACTGCAACATTTCATAAAGAAATTGATATTAAATAATTTTTATACTGTGTACTTTAATTCTTCTTTGCCACTGCCATGCACATGAATGTAAATCGTAACATCTCGTCTCTTCTCCTGCCATCTGGGAATAATATGTTTTGTTGGTACATGACCATTTACATTTACTATGCTTCAAATCTGGCACTGTTATGAGCAGGGAAATTTAAGTCACTAATTACAACTTTATTTAATTTGCATCCGATAGTTAAGATGTTAGATACATGAGTTTTATTTTATATGGGGCACTAAAATAAAATGTCTGTCCTCTGTCATTCTTTGTGAGCGTATTCATGGAGACCATGTATTTGCAGCATGAACCTAAAACTGGGCCATAGTTCTTTTTTTCACTTTGACATATGGAATTTGCCAGTCTATAATAGTTTGTTTTGCTGTAGGAAATTACAGAGTTGGGAACAGTCTTTTCCTCTCTCTCACTCACACACACACACACACACACACACACACACACACACACACACACACACGCACACGCACACAGACACACGCACACAGACACACACTTCTTTCTGTGTCCTCTGGTGTTATTCACAGCTTTCCTGCTGAATAGACTGCTTTGTTACACTCCAGTGGAGCCACAGAGAGATTCAGTTTTGTAAGCCCAGAGCAGTAGGCTGTCTGTCAGGCATTTTTTTCCAGGTTAAACTTGTGCTTTTATTGGTATGACAAATGTACACAAGTATATTTTAGCACACTGGAGTGAGCGTGGTTTCCAGAGCCAAGCTGTAATAATGTCAGATCTACAGTGATTTCCATCATTCAGTTGTCTTATTTTATGTCCCTTAGAAGTACTCTTCTTCTTTTTATTTGAGGTTTGCCTTGCTATTGCCCACTATTCCCATCCAGCTGATCTTCAACTGCTGTTTGGTTTTGAGTATCAAGGACGACGATACCATGAATCTAAAGGTAACATGCCTTAATATACTCTTTTCTTTTTCCCGTCCCCCATTAATTATAAATAATCCTACATATTATTTAACACAGTTCTCATCAGTTCTGTCAATTTCATATGTTTAAGGATAATTTTAAAACTCAACTGTTGCATAAATAATGCAAAGCAATCAAAGTTTGTCTTGATTTTTAAGGGAACCGAGTCAATGGCTCTAACCCAAGAGGAGGATTACAGACCCCTATTTTTGACCGGCCATCTGACTGGGACCGGGAGATCAAGAGAACGGGTGCTTCAGAGTGGAGAGTTTGCTCCGTCAATGAGGGTCATACCATCTCCCCAAGGTTTTCAGCCCGTGTTTTTTTGTTTTTTTTTGGGTGGGGGGACGTTGTTGTTGTAGGCCAAGCATGTTGCTAATAGTCACGCCTTTTTAGTACAGTACTCTATTCAGTTGATTTCAGTGATGACATCATGGAGGGATTCAAAGAAAGGGCTGTAATTTACAGAAATGGAATAGTAGTTTGGATCAAACTGTACATCACAACTGCACTCTTGATATATTTTTGTCCTTTGACAAAAAATAAACACTGAAAATACTTGTCTTTAATAGATTCCTATATGAATATCTTTTTAGAATTTTTGTGGAATGCTTGGAAAATAAATTCCTCATATGTCCAATAAAAAAGAAATTATGCCATTGTTGTGAAATAAATCATAAATAAATAAATCTAGATCTTAAATTGAGATATTACAAGATAAGTTTTATGTTAAGAAATTACCGTAAGTTACAATGTGAAAGTTATGAATATTCATTTTTACATCGTATGAGGGAATTGTTCAAATGCAGCAGTAGGCAGCAGGGCCATTCTGAAGTATCTAGAGGCAATATTTTATTGATGTGTGACTAATATCATTTCAAGGTAAAGAAAAATGTTTATAGACCAAGATTTCTGGTAACATAACATATAAAACATGAATGATGGCAACTTATCAGCTAAATAAGGAGAGATAAGAAAAGCAAACAACTGGGATGATGTGATAAGATCACACATGTGTGACATTTAGTGTCTGTCATATCCTGCTGCTTCGTTTAACTCAAATTGGGCTACCATGACCCTCTTTTGAATTTAAGGAGTAGACGTGTCACTGAAATAAATGAATGTAGATTTGTAAAATACGCCCTTCAAAGACATATTTTTTTATGTTTTTTTTTTTTTTACTAGGTAGGCACTTTAAAAAAAAAATGTCATTCATTACAATCAAATTATGATTAAACTTAGATAAGTTTAATCATAATTTGACAAGTTATTTATCTAGGCGGTGTTTTCTGAACAATCTGTGTAACACGTCTTCTTTTTTTTTTCCCCTCACTCAAGTCTTCCAGAGCACATTGTGGTCCCAGTTTCGCTGGCAGATCAAGATCTAAAGCAATACTCATCAGTCTTCACTGATTCCCGAATCCCTGTGAGTATTTAAGTTTTGATATCACCATTGAATGAGCACCATATTACAAATCATAATTTGAGGTATAGTTGGGATATTACTTCAGATTTGGGAAATATTGGAAAATAAAATTTTTTGCAAAAACAATGTTTTTCTATTTACTTGGACTTTTCTTTCATGTTTTTTTCACATCAACTTTATTAGTTAATATACATCAACTTTTGCACTTCAGAGGCCTCATTTATCAACTGTGCGTAGAAAATGGAAATGAAATGTAGAATCTGTGTAAGTACAAAAAAAATCTGAATTTATCAAACGGCGGACACCAGTAGTACGCACACTAGTAGGTAGTCAGCGATGATAAACCCCACCTGTTCTTAACTGCTGTGCTCGTGCATGGTTAGGGTCATTTGCATTCAGAAACGCCTCCAATTGACCATATATGGTAGCAACAACAGCTCCTGCTTGGAGGTGCAAACACCAACAGAGCTGTTCTGCAGAATAAATGAGTCGTGGGTTCCTCCAGGCCACCGGGCAACAACGTTTGACAGAGACAGACTACGTTTACGTGCACTCAATAACCCTTTTAAAACCCGAATATTGGCAATAACCCGAATTTGCACGGCCATGTAAACACCAATAACCCCTTTTGAATAACCCGAATTTGCTCATATTCCGGTTTTTAAAAACTCGAAAATTACCCCTGGGTTACTCCTTTTAAAACCCGAATATTCAGTCATATAAACGCCAAACGGAATATCCCGATCAAACGGAACATGAATTTGTTTTCTGCGCATGCTCTGTTCGCAAGGAATCCTGGTCTTTAGAGTCCAGGACGTACTTCTAAACATGGCGAAATGCAAGACCACGCCACACTTTTGGAGTGAGGAGGAGACTAATCACTTCATAAATGTAATGAAGGATATGAACAATTTGGCATTTGTAGACGGTAGAAAGTACCGGGATAGCGAGATTTACAAGAAGGTGAGCGAAAAGTTGCGCGAAGCAGCATTTGTTTTGAATTTGGATACAGGAAGAAAAGCGGAAATGACGCTAATTGCGTCATCACGTTATTGCATCCAACATTGCCGGCATGATTCTGCTTAAGGCTGATTTATGGTTCCGCGTTACACCAACGCAGAGCCTACGCCGTAGGGTACGCGGTGTGCGCACTGTACGGCGCGCATCGCTGCGTACCCTACGCCGTAGTCTACGCCATACCCCACGTCATAGGCTCTGCGTCGATTTAACGCGGAACCATAATTCAGGCTATAGTGTCGGTTGCGAAATGCCACATATGTCTCCAATCTCTCTCTGAAATGTTCCGGTGGCCAAAAATCCCTTGATAAATGAGGCCCCAGGTTTGTAGTAAATCCCCAAAAAGTTGGTACTGGATCATTTAAGTATTTTAAAAGATTTGAAAGAAAATGGTGGTGTCAGGAGATGATTGTATTGATCTGATACGAAAATGTTATCCAAGAAAGACTGGTATTTTCACCATGCTAGGACTGATATAGATCAATGACAGCACTGACTGTTGTCATGTGGCTTGTGATGCAGTGTTTGGACTAGAGTCCAAGCAGAATTTGTGGACATAAATCAAACTAACTGAAAAAGGAAATGACGCAATCTGGTTTGCACTGATGTGGTGCGCCTCACAATTTCATTGCATAAGGGGCTAAGGTGAAAACTAGACACCTTAAACCTCCTCAGGGGACGGTGCATCTGGAACTGGGGTCGCCAATCCTTATACTTGAGGTCCACTTACCTGGAGGTTTCAGATGTTTCGCTGCTTCAGCACACCCTGATACAAATGACTGTCATTAACGGACTTGTGATGACTTGGATGACATGAAAATGACAACCATTAATTTGAATCAAGTGTGGTCAAGCAGGTAGAGATCTAAAACATGCCAGGACACCAGCCCTCAAGGACCAGGACTTCCCACCCTTGATCTAGAACAATCATTCATCAAAGCTGATACAACCACATGGCCAATGAATTACCTTGGAACTATTTTTATTTATTTTTTTCTCCCTCACCCTCACAATGCTCCCGGAAAGACTGATTACAAATTCCATTATATTTTAACAGGTCAGGGCATTAATTTATCTTCTTAGTGGTCCATCTTTAATCTATATGTATTTTTCTTTGCAGCTGTGGTGCTGGAGTCACGCTAATGGGAGTGCTCTTCTCCGCATGGCCAGCATGACTGATCCATTACAACAAAAGAAGACTGAGCAGCGGTAATCAATCTGACACTTTGAAATTAGCATTTGATCTCAATCAAAATGTAAAAGTTAATTAATTTTCCAAATATTTTACATCTTCACAAAACTTAGCAAAAACTCCCAAACCAATTTTTACTATTTTACCAATAAGTGGACAAATTACATTTATCACATACTGCACCTCCATCTTTGGGTCAGGCTTTGAGGTTAGGAGCATGTTTCTCACTTCAAAGATGGGCGGTAAGGTAGAAGATGGCTTTTAAAAGAACAGTTTGAGGTGGTTCTCTGCTCTTTGAAGTGCAATGCTAATGTTTTTCATTTGTAATTCACAAAAATGTGCCTTTTTTTTTTATTTTATTTTTTTTACACAAGACATTAATTAGCCACCTTCCAATATTTGTATTTCATAAAAGACAGGAATCACAAACATGTTTTGGTAGTTCGAAGCACAGGATAAGTCATATTTGAAAATTCATATTTGTTTTAGTCTTTACATGTAAATCTGGCACACATTTGCTGTTGAAATGAATTCTTATTGGTACGATTAACCACGGCCCTAATTCAGTATCCAATTATTATAGCCGTCATTCTCAGCTTCACTTAAAGATCACAAATCTTTATCAATAAATTAGACAGTTAATGCTCTGAGTATCTTCAGCTTCAGTGTGTTGTTGGAAATAGTGGTGAATAACTGTATCTTGTGCCCAACCCAGGCTACTACTTTTTTGTCAGATATTTTGAATTGCTGGTTATTGAATATTTTGTGTTTTGTATCCACCTTGCATGCTACAACTGCTTTCACCACTACTCTTGAATGGGGCATCCTTCATACAAACTCTGATACAAAATTTGAATGGTTTGCAAACTCACTTGTTGCATCATCAGTTATATTCCTAAAAACAACACTCATCCTGACTTTATGTAAAATTAGATTTTTAATCTCAATTCACAACCTTAACTAGATCATGGTGAAATTAATTTTATCCAAGTTTCTACGTGCCAGTGGTTTTACATCTATAATGCTAAATTCAGTTACCCTTTCATATTGCTTAATATGGCCATATTTATTTGAGAAGTATTGCAATTTAATAAAATTCAAGACATTTATTGTTAATAATGAAACTTTTAATTTTAATGGACTGGCCCTCCAGTCATCAGTTTTTGTCTGGTGTTTTTGCAGGATCTCCACTGCCATCACTAAAAGCCACCCTCATCGCAGTGAAGTCTCCAGGTTCGAGTTGGACAAGTGTCTGCCTAATATCCAGGAGATCCAGAGCGCTTTTGTTAAAGTCCGCCAGATCTGTGTCTTAGGTGAGTTTTGTCTCACAGCAACATGACACATATTTAACTTGAGTGTTGCATAATTCAACATATCTTTAATGTGGAGAGAGTGTGGAGAGTTTAAAGATGAGTAAATGTTTGACTGTTCTGTGTTGTGATTGCACAGATGCTTTTGAGGACACTGAAGAAAGGTGGCTTTCATCTATTGAAAACTCGCGATGGCTGGAGTATGTAAGGTGTGTATACAAGTTAGCTGGGATTTATAACAAATCTTTATAAAGACCAAAGGGCTTTTTCTTGCAGACCTCACAATGTGTGTGTTGACATAATAATTCTGGCATTTGATCTACAGTATTTTATTTATTTTTTGGACAACTTAAAATAGTTTCTTTGAAACTACACTATGTATGCAAATATTCAATCCTGAGCTGTGTTTTATTTGTCTACTTGATCACTGTATATTCTAGTGTGTATGAGTGCTTTTAAAAACTTCAACAGAAACTCCATCGACTATATAGTGCACAACAAACTTGTCACATGGGAAAGTAAAAGTAATTTCCAGAACCTATACACCGGTACTACATTGGTCCAGTCAACCAGTCAGCCAGGAGTTATTAGGCTGATGAAGTTGGCCAACGTTAACATCCGCAGGTCCTTTTAGGTCCTTGTAGCTGTGAACATCCTATGCAAATTTGTGATGCACTGCTGCATTCGGTCACAGCCAAAACACGTGACTGGTAATATATCAGCCGTTATCCATAAATTAGTTCTCTCTATAGAGGTCGTGTTGCATGAGTAAGTGAACAAGTTGACAACATGCACATAGTGTTGCCACCTTTTCGAGATGTGAGGGTCTGCAGTTTTGGGCTCCCTAGTCAGTAATTATAACACAAGACAGTTGACGTAATGTGCTTTAAATGTAAATGAAAACTGAATTAAGCTTTTGGCAAATTGTCAATAGCTTATGAATCTGAGGCATTTTATAAATTTGAAATATTATGTGCAACTTATTTAAATGAATACCAGCTGAACTTCTCAAAAAGTTAGGGAAAGGGACAACTAATAAATTAATTTAAAAAAGAAACGGCCTTGTAGAGCAGTTTTAGTATTTTGGTTTATCTGCAACCTATTAGTAACAGACTCGTACCCCATTTGTGAATGAAGCTTGTCACTACACCCACAAGCAAGATAAAATTTAACAATATAAAGAAAAGAAAAGGAAGTGAAAACATGAACCAAGCAAAAGCACATTTTCTGAGACTGAGATCAATGAAAATGGTTTGAGGGGAAAAAAACTTGACCTATTTTTCATTAAGTCATGGTTGCTGCAAGGACTAAAGGTCTCAGGACTAAAGATGAGAGTGAGCATTTGACCTAACAGTGAACAGTTCTAAACCCAGAATGCAGATATGTGAAGATAATGTTAATTTGAAACAATTTATAGAGGTTTTGAAAAAACAAATGCTCCCTACTGGAATTCATGTTTTCATAGAAGGTCTTTATTCATGATTCAGTGTTGCTAAATAACAGTAGAATGAAAGTAGGTGGTATACTAAAGCTTCACCCACTGGAAATATTTGCCTCTAAATGGGAAAAACAAAAGATAAGAGGCCCTGTAATATCGAGGAACCAAATGACTATATAATTCTAAACTGGGCAAAATTTACTTTAAAAATTACAGCAGTTTACTTGGTTACCTCAGTTTTCAGACACTTGTGGTAGAAATCCCCCCGTTTTCCTAGACTGATTCTGTCATGTCAATAAAATAAAATAGACTACCGGTACAAAAAACAACACGCATTCCTTTTACTTTCTGTATTTAGCAGGTTCACTTTTTGCTGTTTACAAGTAGGTAAAAGGTTTGAAGAATTTGCAAATCTTTGTATTCTGTACATGTTTACATTTTCTAATGCCTCCAGGATTTTTGGAATTGAAGTCACAAGTCTGCAAATACAAAACGGATTTAATAAAGTCTATATCGATGTGCAGTCCCTACTTTCTTAGAACATGCTGCAAAGGATTTTTCAAGGTTGGTTAAAATGTGTTTTTGTTTTTTTCCTTTTTTTCCTCTGTGATCCCAGGTTGTTTTTAAAAATCTCAGCAGATGTGGTGTACAACTTGGATGGAAAAAATATATCTGTCATTCTCCAAGGTAAATTCTCTTTCTTGTTTTTTACATTTCGAGTCACAGCATTCTCACATCTTCACGTGGATGGTGCATTTTTTTTTTTTAATTACAAAAATAATAATAATTATGTTAATCCATCATGTGACAGACTTCTGAGTTTAGCATCAATACATTACCACCCAGAACATGTCTAAAAATGGTGTACCTGACAAACCTTGGCTTTTCTACAAAGTACTTCTGTAAATTTTTTATTTACATTGTACATTTGTCATTCTACATTTAATAGAGGAAGAAGACAGAGACCTTGACTGTGTAGTGTCCTCACTGGTGCAGCTCATGCTGGACCCTCACTATCGCAGCCTGATCGGCTTTCAGAGTTTGGTGCAGAAAGAATGGGTGATGGCAGGCCATCGCTTTTTGGACAGATGCAACCACTTGAAGAAGAATGACAAGGAGGAGGTATTTGTGCAATCTAAATTACTACTACTACTACCACTGTCATTTAGCAGACGCTTTTATTCAAAGCGAAAAACACATGCAAGAAATCACAAATAATCACAAAATAATCCAGTTATGGAAAATACTTTCTGATATCCTTGTTTCCTGTCATATGATATATATTTTTCCCCTCCCTATTGATCAAGTCCCCGCTGTTCACATTGTTCCTGGACTGCGTGTGGCAGATGATGAACCAGTACCCAGCAGCATTTGAATTCACAGAGACCTACCTGACAGTACTGAGTGACAGCATGTGGATCCCACTCTTCAGTACTTTTCTTTTCAATTGTCCTAAACAGCATGCTCAGGTCTTGACGGTAAGAAACTACACACATACATATGACTTACTTTGTTTGTTTGATGGATAATCGAGTGCAACACAATGCAAAACAGTTTAATATCACTTAGATTCATGTAAGTTAAACATCTGTTTGAAGCAATTCATAGCACTTATGTTTTTCATCCTAGTTTATAATTATATTCATAATGTATGGTGTAAGAGTAACCTTGTCTTTGATCTAAAGGACTTTGCCAAGAACAAAGCCATCCCTCAAGGGGAAGATCCGACTGTGTTTTTCCCTCCTGTGTGGGAGTGGGCGCAGCAGTTCTCCATAAAAGATCAAACCCTCTTTAACAACCCCATGTATGTTGGAAAAGGAGCTGCTTGTGTTCAGAATGGAGAAGTGAAAACCTTCAGACGCACAAAGGTATAAGAGTTTTACATATGATATTTAAATGTACCTTGGGCTGGCCAACCACAACTAGCTAGCTCTGGAAAAACTAGAGTAAACACCCACAGTGTGTTATGTGATACTTTTCTGAATGCGCATGCGCAAATGTTGGGGTATCTTGGGAGTGTGTACGTGCACAGCAGTTGTAGTGTTTGTAGTGCACGAGTCATGAGTAAAGTCTTGTAAAACGTACAGTTATCAGAGTTATTTATTTAGCAGTTAACACAGTGTCTGTCTTATCATGTTGCACGGCCATGTTTCTATTGTAGCCTTCAACTGACAGACCCATCACTGGCTCTGTACTGGGCCTTATACTGTAGCTCTTGTGTGCTTTGGAAGTGAGAATGAGGCAGGTGTTGAGCTCACCATAATCTCTGAATTGTCACTACACCCACATGCTGGACCTCAGAACCTCAGAGTAAATAGAAATTACATTTTGTTTTTTAATGGTTGGATCTTTCAGGATATCAAGGATTTGAAAACCTAGAACGGTTGTACCTTCATCCTTTTTATGCTTTTGTAATCCGGTGTGCTTCCTCCAACAGAAAACCTACAGTTCCACATTGCGAGGAACAGCCATGTTGCAGCGCAATGGACTCAGAGGTGAAGAGGATGTGCTGCCTCGGCGGGGCTCTCTGGTCTCTGAGCTTAGGTCTGATTTTTCACCGGTGAAAGATGAAAGTCCATCAGAGCGCTTCTTCAGGGACTGGTTTTCTCGACCTGTTGACCAACATGGCCTCCTGATTCCCATGGTCATGCCCTCACATGTGGCTCTCTGGAAGCTCTTCTTTTTACGTTGGGTCACTGAAGCCTGCATCCCCAAAGGAGGCCCCATCACCGCCTACCACAAGCTCTCTCAACTGGTCGACGAAATTGAGATATTGCAGAGCCAGCTCAGGCAGTACAAGGCTCCAGGTTCAGGAACCTCACCGCTTCCAAGCCCATGTGGGCCCCCTTCAGACCAAAGAAGGATGTATTTTAAGGCCAGTTCTCCAGATGAGCCTTCTACACCACCAGACTTCCTAACTTCCTCATTTCCCTTCACTCCGGTGGGAAACCTGTCTCGGCGAAGTCTGTATGGGACTCCCATTAGCAAGTTTCTCAATGGGGCAAGGACCTGGCTCTCAACAGAGACTCTGGCTAATGACACTGTCTGAACATAACTTAGTTAAAGGACTCTTAACAGATTTTTAATAACTAATCATCTGATTTTTCTATTACCTCTTTCTTTAATACCAACAAAGAACCTGAGAAATTAAAATAGTAATTTTTGACTTCTGATTTCAAGTGCTTAATAAGCTAGAGTTTCCACCATTGATGCTGCATTCAAATCTGTGGTAATTCCTAATTCCTAATGAATTACCATTGGCAGAACCTTATAAAACACAGTAAGGTCCTTTCAAACACTTCCTTCTCAGTTGCTGGTGAAGTCGTACAGTAAGGTGTCTGGACTGATTGTATAAATCGTTAACTTTTTTTTAATATCTATATGTGTATATTTTTGTCCGTGTTTGTTTTTTGTTTTCTTTAAAATGTTATCAAGTTAAGGTGAGGGTTAATACAACCTGCCCTGAACTGCCCTGATTTGCTGCATGTTTTAAAGGTAACCTGAATCTATTGATGTATGGCTGTAGCAGTGCTTTAACTTAACCTTTTATTTGAATTGGTTTGTCAATAAGACGACTTCTCCTCTGGAAGGAAATTAAGTTTTTTAAATAAGGAAATACACGTTTTTGTTGCAGCATCAGTGATGCACTTTACCAAACACTGATCTTTAAAACTTAATTTGTTTTTTGCCTTCCAGGAAAGTTAATTGAAGCAGCAATTTTGTAACCTTTTTTTTTTCTTTTTTTTTTAACACATTTCTGAAAGAGGAACAGAAAATAACACAGCTAACAACATTTCTACTCTAAAGTTAGAATGAGTGGCCTGGTTGAATGTAACAGGATCTCTTTTCTTTCACGAGCTTATTGCTGCTTGCTTCAGTGGCTCATATTTTATTGGCTGTTTTGGAGCTGTGCAATAAGTGGGAAACGGTGTGATATCAGGGTCGAATTTTGTATAGTTACTCTATTTTTTAAGCAGCCATAAGGGCTTTGTATATTAATGGTGTTGATACTAAAGAAAAGCAGAACTGTGAGGACTTTAACCTGTGGTAGATATTTCCTCTTTTTCTTTTGGGGGGATTTTATTTAACCTTTCTTTTAGCCTTCTGGTAAGGTGCCGTGGAGAAAGTGTTAATGTGAAAAGGTGCTGAATGGGTAAATAATTTGAAAGTATAAGGGATGGGTAAGTCATTTGAGTCAAACCAGTCCCTATTTTGGTAAATTCGTTGTCCTCTAGTGAGGATGACATAGTTTTGAGACAGTGCATTAGCAATAAGTCAACTATGAACCAAAGCTTATAGATGCACAATGTCTTTAACTTTTACATGTCACCTTTTATATGATGGGGATAATTGTTTGTCATCTTCAACAGAATTTTAGTTGGAAATGAAAAGCCTGACAGTATCAAGTCCATACACTTTTCAGCACCATTTTTCTTACGTTGGTATCTCTTCATATGTTTGCATATAAAGTAATTATACTGATCATGATAGAAAACAAGAAGTTGAAATAGTACTTGCAGAAAGTAAAATTGTAAGCTTCATGCACAGAGATACTCAAAAGTATTGAGGAAAGACTTAGAGAATTTTTGTTGTGTGTAGGCTGCTGTAAATAGTAATTAAAAAAAAAAAAAAAAAAAGAGGAAAAAAAAACAACCACCTGAGAATAGGATTGTTAGAGACGCAGCTTACAACAGTACCAATCATCCAGTGCCTTTTAAAACTGGTAAGGAAGTATCACTGTGTAATATGTAAATGAGAGCACGGCATTTTTGTTGTCACGCCCTTTTAAAAACTGCATCTCTGACCACTGGACACACCGTATCTGTTCCATTACGAGTCAAAATCCTGCAACACCATATTGAGCAGTTCCTGATGGCATAAAGATAAATCTGTGGCTCTTTGGCAAGAAATAGTTTAGGTTTTTCTTTTTACAATGTATAATGTGAGTGCAAGCTTGCTCTCCCAAATGCTATAAATTGCACAAATTTTCCAAGAATAGATAGAAGAAGAAGAATAGATTATTTTAAAGCAATTGTTGGATATAATTTTGGCAGATATAAACACTGTATATGCTCGAAAGCTTTCAAATATTTTTGATTAATGGTACTAAATGACTTATTGAATTAGTCTATATATTTTATGGAGATGTATTTATATGCTGTTTTTTGCATTAATTCCCAATGTTGCACTCTGCTGTAATGTATGATGGCTGTGCTTCCTGTATGCCACAGCTTGATATTAATGAGCAGCAGATGTATAATATTCACTTATGCAAATGTTCTCCAAGAGGAATGCAGTGAACTCTGCACATCCTCTGTGCCTTTTTTATGGGGGAAGATTGACTTTATTTTAACAATATTTTAAAACGTATTGCTTTTGTTTTGCAAGACTAATTACTCTTGGCAATTCTGTAAATGTTAAATTCAGAGGCTCGCATGTGTACCATGAAGAAGAAATCCTTACATTAGCTTTTAATCTACATCACCGTCTTATTTTTATTGTGCAGAGATTTGCTTTCATTTAGCATTCTTTTTGTTTTCACATTTAAATGTTATAGTTTGTTTTTTTTTTTGTTTTTTTTATTTCACATGTACGTGGATGAAAAAAGAGCAACGAAGTGTGTTGACCAAAAAGGCAACAGTTCATTGAACAAATTACAAACACATGCACATATAATTTGTACTTTTAAATAGAAATGTTACTGTCTGAAGGGAATATTGCAGTTCATTACTGCCAAATGAAGAAACTCACAGCTGTGAGTGCCAAACCAGCTGATCTGAGGTCATATTCAGAGATTCCTATTGATTAGTGATCATTGATTATTTGTGGAACCTACATACACAGAAAAAAAAATCCTTGCAATTCCTGGTTTTCACACTTCCAAAGATTCTCTTGAATTCCACGGAAATTCTTGAGGCTCAATTTGTCACTGAGAAGCCCCCTTGATGTCTTTTGCTGAACAATAAGTAATATAGAAATATGAAAAAAAATGTTTAACAATGGACTGAACTCTGCACAGTTTAGCTTTTTGTTCATTTCACTGAGTGTAATTCTCAAAATCCTGGTTATTATTAACATGCACTTATTTGTAACTTGACATGTTTGAGATTCTGAGTTGCCGTGGACTTGCGGTTCAATTGAAATAATCTAACAAGAGAGACGATTTGAAAAGAGGAAAAACAACTAATAAAATTGTAAAGTGGTATTTCTGATGATAGGGGTTTATTGCTATTACTTAGAGTAAGACCAGCAAATGTTAAGAGTGGGATAAGGGTCCCTGATGCATCTTAAGTGTTGTAAGCTCTTAAAATGGTGAAGAACATCACCTATGTATAATATGAAAAGCCTTACATTTTCTGGTGAAGGATGTTGCTAGTTGATTTTCACGTGACTAATAAAGGTTGATATTGCTCCATCTAATTGTGAAATGCACCAGGGTAAGTGGAAACATAGTGTGAAGTAACATCTGATCAGGTGTATTTATAGTTTAAGGATTGTAAAGTTACTGAGTCACATGGCTATTCTCCAAACATTACTGTAACTAGTGTGCAATGTCTCCAAATTAAAGTACAATATTTGATCACAATGCTCATAATTTGTAAAACCTAGGGTCAATAAATGAAAAACTGAAAGTACTAAAGCATGGTGTCTTTAAATTGTGGAAGTACATAATAAAGCTGTCTTTGAACAGGGTTATGATACATGTTATTAAATGTCCCTTGTGTTGTGCACAAGAATGTAGTGTTTTTCACACTTGGAAAACTTCTGCCTGGTCTGATATAAATACTGAGTGTAAAAGAACAGTCACCTTGGAGATGATCACCACCATCAATTGTTTGTGTCGGCACACAGGATTTATGGCTTTCTTCTGCTTGGTCTTTGTGCACCACACATTTTGACAAGTGAGCACAGGTGTAAATAGTAGTACCTCTTAATATTTTTTGTGTGCGTTTCACCAAATCCTGCTAGTAAAATGAGCCACGCAGAATCTCTGGCTCGGCTCTGGCTCACCTGCAGTGAAATGAAAGAAAATCTCAAACAAACCATTTAAACGGCTTTGAACTGACAATGGACGGGATCAGATCAGTTAAGAAGCTCTTAACAGCAAAAGGCTTCTTTCAAACCTTCTTAAGGAGCCTGTGAAAGAAAAACGCGTTTCCCAGAGTCGCTCTTAGCTTAAGAAGCTCTTTCATTAAGAACGGGGATTGCCTGGGTCGCAGTCCGCCGCCGCGGGATCTCTGGCCGCTTCTTCCCGCGCCGTGGGGGCCCCCTCCTACTTCTCCCCTCTGTGGGGTTGCTGGTGGCCTGGGTTCCGGGTTCTTCCTTGTCAGCCTCTGGTCTCGCGGGTGGCAGGGTTGCTCCCCCCCTCCCCCACTATAGATACACTTCAGGTGGAGCTTTGTTTGGTTTATTACACACACACACATACACATACATACATACACATAGCTACATATACACACTCACGCACACCACACACACACATAGCCACAAAGACATGTACACACACACACACATAGCCACTCAGTCACATACATATACACACACATACACAGCCACACAAACATATACATACACACACACACATAGCCACAAAGACATATACGCACATACACACACACACACACACACACACACACAAGCATGATCATATACATACACGCATACACACACATAGACATACATACTGGCTTTTTCACCTGCATGCTTGCTCTGTAGTTTTTGGGGTTAGGTAGCGGTAGCGGTAGCTTAGCTCAGACTGCGATCAGATCTCAAGATTTGGGTCGATTGCTGTTCGTGTTTTGGTCGGCTCCGTGCCGGTTTTGTGTTTTGTTTGTGGTTTTTTGTTGCAGATTTCCAGTGCTTGACGTATGTCTCTGTGTGTTCCTGCTTCCTGGATTGGCAGTGGATGTCGTCACATTGTTTAGCATTCATTGGTGACAGCAAAGGGGGGGAAAAAAAGGAATAACAAGTGTGTTCCTGTATATGCTTTATGAATTACGCACAAATAAAACGATCATCATGACTATCATTTATCATAATTTGTCTGCACACATCCCACATCTGCGTGCACATATGAGATAATGTACCACACTCAAAAATGCTTCAGGGCACATCAAAAACACATCTACCCTCCAAACCTGCCACATTTAACACATCAGGCAACTGACAGGTGTAATTAAGTTCAGCTGGAACCTCATTAAGGGAGACTTCATCCACTGCTCCATATAAAGGCGTTGCCACATCACACGTGTGAGATACCATGGCTGCTATACAGCATATTCTCGCTGCAAATCAACCGCGTTGCCGTGCGCGAAGCAGAACTATTTATATGAACGCACTCGTGCGTCAGCACTTCAATCCCCTGGACGTGCTGTTGGACCGGGCTGTCCAGATGAGGTACCGGCTTCCATGGGCTGAGATACAACGCCTCATCACGTTCGTGTCTCCACATATCCGGAGGGAAACCCGGTGCAATTTGGCCCTGAGCCCAGGGGTCCAGTTACTGGCTGCACTGCGTTTTTACGGTGTGGGGAGCTTCCTGGAGGTGGTGGGGGATGGCACCGGACTGAGCAAGGCGTCGGTGTCACGGAGTGTGGCAGCCGTGACACCGATCCTCCTGCGCCATGCCCGAGCGCAACGAGCGCAACGTTAATGAATGCAAGATTCTGCTTAATAGTGAAAAAGGTCAAGCAGCTAAATAAACTTCATAATATTTTTTGAGGTGAAGGATACTGTTTTACTAGTCAGGACGATACAATGTGGTCCTATATGCTGATCGTTAAGTTAATTTGTCCTTTCGTCCATCTTTCACATTTAAAAAAAACAATACATTTCCTCATTATTCTCTTACCAAGACTACTTATTTAGTTGCAGCCTTGTTTTCATCATGAAAAAGGGTCATTAAAGTATATTTATCATCTAGGTTTTTCATTATAACACACATAACGCACAGGCAGCAGGGAATTAGTGCGTTAGGTAGCAGTGCTGTGTGTGAAAATGCGCTGATAGTGATCGGTGATCGATTTGCCTGGCATCGATTGATTTAGTTTCAGAACCGTGGTGGTGGACAGCTCCTCCAAAGAGCTTCTGAAAGAGCCATCTTAAGAGCGGTCCTAAGAACGGTGTTAAGAATTCATCTGGGAAACACCCGTATCTTAGAGGAGCTGGAAATGTGGACATTTTTAAACGTAGACTAAAAACTCAACTCTTTGGTCTGGCTTTTATGTAGCATTAAATTTTATAGTTTTATTCTGTTTAACATTTTTTAAAGGTATTTGTTTTATTTATTTATCTATTTCTTGTAATTTTTTTATTATTATATTTTATTGCTGTGGACTGATTATTTTCTAGCCTTAATCCTTGAACTTTTATCATTTTTTCATTTTAATTAACTATATTGTATGTCAGTGTGCATCGGTTATATATATTACATATATATATTATATATATTACGCTTATTTTTCAGTCAAAATGTCAAAGCACTTTGTATTTCATGTACCTGGATGAAAGGTGCTATGTAAATAAAATGTGATTGATTGATTGATTAGGGCCCCTTCTTAGTTGAACCCTTCTTAAACCCGGCCAATGTTGAATGTTTTTTCATATCCACCTGTTCTTTTTATGGCTTTCGAAAATACTTTTGTGAAAGTGTTTCAGCTCTTTGAATATCTATGAGTAAGTCTTCTCTGAATTTATTCACAATACCATAATAATAGTTATAATAATACAACCAAACAAGAATCAAACCACTCATATTAGGGAAATGTTGCCGACATGTGCGCGCCAGTATGAGTGTTGTTTGCAGGGGGCCGCAGATTTGGAATAGGATTGATGATGGCCTCAAAGTGTTGCCTTCTATCTCCAAGTTTAAAAGACAACTAAAAAATAATCTTTTACTAACCTATATATAATATAAAAAGGCTTCTTCATGGACTGCTGGGATGTATGTGTGTGATTGTATGTGTATGTAATGTTAAGTATGTATGTTAAGTGGGTTTTTTTGTGTCATCTCACGGTAAAAACGATAAATTGAGGAAATGAGCCTGAAAGAAAGAAATGAGCAAGAAAGAAAGAAAGAAAGAAAGAAAGAAAGAAAGAAAGAAGCCTGAAAGAAAGAAAGAAAGAAATAAATGAGCATGAAAGAAAGAAAGAAGAAAGAAATGAGCCTGAAAGAAAGAAAGAAAGAAAGAAAGAAAGAAAGAAAGAAAGAAAGAAAGAAAGAAAGAAAGAAAGAAAGAAAGAAAGAAAGAAAGAAAGAAAGAAAGAAAGAAAGAAAGAAAGAAAGAAAGAAAGAAAGAAAGAAAGAAAGAAAGATTCCCGTTGATGACACTTTTTGTATTGGTATTTTTTTTATCGTTATTGGGATAAATGTCAGAAATTATCGTGATAAATGTTTTTGTCCATACCGCCCATCCCTAACCACTACCCTATGAGCTATGGGCCCCCACCTATTGCTTTCCTGGCTTCCTTGGGGGACCCATTCACTCTACCCACTTAATTCGATTGTATTATTATAACTATTATTATGGTATTGTGAATAAATTCAAAAATTCAAACTTCTGCAAGTTGTTGTTGATTGTATACTTTCCAATACAGCTATTGAATCTGTGCGTCCGTGCCGCTTAATCACTTAAACATGAATTATGGTTCCACGTTAAATCGACGCAGAGCCTACGCCGTAGGTTAGGCGTCGATGTAACGCGGACCATAAATCAGCCTTACAACTCTTTGTAAAAACAGGAAATCTAGTCAACCTGACGTCATCAGCGAGCGCCTCCGCCGGCCTTGCAGATGGGTTTGACTCGCTAGTGCAGCCACTAGCATTGATTTCTGCCTCTCTCCCTCCGCACGACACGTTTCCAGGAGGAAAACGCCCGTCCGCGATGACAGTAGTGGGTGAGTGTCCGGGGCGACCTGGAGCAGAGGTGTAGCAGCAGGAGTCCCGCCGGGGGGCGAGAGAGAGGGAGAGGAGAGCAGCTCTGCAGCGGCTAGCCGCGGAGCTAACTAGCCGCTCATTAATTACTATTAATTATTAAACTGCGCCACGTGCTGCTGCTCGGGTTCGGCTGCGGCAGAATGAGGTTTATTCGTGGCTGCTCTGCCCGTAACCGGGTCGTGTGCACGCGTTTACGGGATGGTTTGGTCCTGAATAAAAGTAGCAGCTAAGTTTAGCCAAGTCAGCCAGCAGAGACATGGAGAGCTGGACAGAACCAGGTTGTGCTGTTGCATCCCTGGACAGAACCGGGGTTCTGCTGCACTTGGGGGTTCTGCTGCACAGGACAACACTAGTACCGTTCCCCTGTTCACCCATGGGTGCAGATCCCGGGGGGGACGGGGGGGATATGTCCCCCCAATTTCTGAAAAACATGAATTGTCCCCCCCAATAAAAATACCCTAAATTATTCAAAATTGAACAAATGTATTTTCAGACTTAAAGGTTGAATATGTAGAATATTTATTAAAAATATATTTCTAAAAAAATAATACATCCACGGTGCGTTTTGAGGTGTACAGAATGAAAGTATTGCTACTCCATACATTTTTTTTTAGTCTGAATTAATATTTTTAACATTTTTGACGGGCTCGACAATGACTTTTTGTCAACGTTCTGTTTACATTCGTACCTGCCCGTACTTGTACTTGTTTAGGGCTCCATATTTCATCCATGTATCAATTGATCGTGCATAAAGTAGTCCCATAGGATAAAAGGAAGATGGTGAGAAGAATTTGAGATGAGTAGACACTACATGCCCAAAACCCTTAAAATTATGATTTACGAATATAACAGTTAAGTAAGTAGTGACACACACTGTTGGCTGTTTAGGACAAATAAACAAGAAAGGTAAGCACAATAAATGATTCCCTGTTCAGTATTTTTTGGCGAGCCTTTACCAATTTATGGCATGGTATGAGTTGCATATTGGCAAAAAATTTAAAATTAAAATCACGTTGGTGTCCCCCCCAATCCTGACATCAGATCTGCACCCCTGTATTCACCTATCATCTTCAGAACACGTTCTTTCACAATTTATAATATAAAAAAATTATCCATTCGTGTTTTCTTATTCACAAGTTTAAGCAAGAGGACCCTTCTTGTTTGATTTATGTATGTATGTATATGTGTATATATGTATATATATATATATATATATATATGTGTGTGTGTGTGTATATTAGATTAGAATACTTTATTGTCTGTCCCAATGGTGACAGAAATTCCTCTTAGACAGGGCTCACAAACACATTCCCATCAAGACAAATTACAATAGAAAACGAATAAATACATTAAAAAGAAAAAAAAAACAGTAAATAAGTTAGAACAGACATGACTAGTGCCTGTTAAAAGTGCAATGATCTATTTAATAGTGTTCAGAATGATTGTGGCAGATGGAATGAATGATTATTTTGTAAATATTTTTCCGGGCCAGTGGAATTTTATACCTTCTGCCTGACGGCAGTAGTTGAAATGAGTGTTGGTGGATGAGAGGAGGAGTGGTGGGTGAGAGGATGAGAGGGGTCTTCTGTGATCAGAGGGGTCTTCCTGACCACAGAGTGGTTGTAGATCAGACAGGGGTGTGTGTTGTGATCTTCATATTTTGCTGGCCTGGTTTATTATTCGTGAGAGTCTGGTTTTGTGTTTGGTGGTGAGCAAGTTGTACCAGGAATAGATGTTGAATGTAAGAATGGATTCAATGAGTGAACGGTAAACCAGAGTTAAAAAGTCTTAGCTTTGCTAAGGATATTAAATGTCCTTAGTTTATTAAAAATTATATGGTACTGTATGGTGCATGATGTAAATGCCCATCAATAGATACGCTTATTTTCATAAGTATTAGTATTTCAGATACTGGAACTGGTAGTGAACCATGTGACTAGTTTGTAAAGTCCTTCAGTGGTTTCTTGTGTGAGCCTGTTTCACATCAAATGCTGAAACTGCATTTAAATATTTTTAGGAAGAAGTACTGAGTGAATGTTGTCTCACATTGTAACTAAACTGAAACTGTCTGATTTCTTGAATAAACATTGGATTGTTTACTGCCAGAAATGCAGTATTTTGTCTGTCATCTTAAGAATTATCCAGTGCATTTACACAGTGATTTTATTAATCATAATGCACTGTTTATTCACTCTTTTAAAGCACTGATTGTATCATATATTTGGTACCGCAGGAATTTCAAACTGAACTGAAAACCAACCTTTCTCACAAGGACATCTGTGAATTTGTGTGGAACAAGAGTCAAATTATTGCCATGATGCAAGCACACAGAGCCACACAGAGCCTGAAGCAGAGAGCTGGGGTTAACAAGATTAGTTGATTATTATTACCATCCTAGCTATTTCTGATTGTTGTTTTACTGTTTCTCTTGCCAGCTATTTTTTCTCTATCACTCTGAAAAAAGTCTATATGTTGAGCCAGTTTCCTAGTGTATCCTATCCTTCAGACAATTTGTAGGTTGTTTGCATTCAACATTGCATTCTCTTGACAATCCGTGTAAAGAAACCAGCTCATTCTTTTTCTTTCTTTCTTTTTTTTTTTTCAATGTAGTGTCATAAACGTAAACATTTAAAATCTTGGACATTTTTTTTCTTTTTTAATTCCTAAGAACATTGTACAGTCTGGCCTTGGAGTGAAGGCATCCACTCCAGTTTAAGTGCCCAACCTACCAAGTGGTCTACTTCTAATATTTTATCTGTCTGTATCTGAATGAAGACACTGAAAAATAAATATGGACACTAGTGATTGAAATTTTGATTAAACAACAAGAAAGGAGATGCTTAAGAGTTTTGCACAGATCCGTGCAGCTTAAGTCAGATACATTTGAGTAGGGCCAGTATGATACATTTTGCTGATATTAATGACAGAATCAAATTTAGTTTTATTCATTTCAGTTCAATTGGATTCAGTTTAATTCTATTGATTTAACATTTAGTTAAATTCAATGAAATAACATGTAATTAATCATCAGAGGGAAATTATATAAATGAGAAGATTTTTGTTATCTTACCATTTCTCTGTCTGGATGTCAGATTAGTGTTGCACGTTTAATGCTTTCCATCCGCGGTCCAGAGTAACACAGTGATGACCACAGTATCACTTGTGTAACTATAAGGTGCACACTAATGACATGTGGCTGTATTACTATTATTTTCTCTCTCTCTCTTTCAGGTGGACTGGCAGACAAAGTCAGCCAGCTAATTTCAGAACCGGTTCCTGTGCAGGCCGACTGGCTTGCAAGTTTCAGTTCCTGCACAGCACAGTAGAGCGGCTCGCTCGGTCAGAGGATTGCAATGAAACCGGCTCAGGAGCGCAACCAGGAGTGGCTGCCTCCTAAGAAGAGGGACCTCCCAATTAGCAACAGCAGTGGATCTGGGGGGGCAGGGGGAGGTGGGGTCGCGGGAGGTGGCCGCCCTGCTAGCAGGGGTGTTGTTGGAGAAGATGAAGCGGTTTCCATCCAGAATTCTGTAGCCAACAGCGACACTCAGGGAGGGACCCAAGGAGAGTGGATGCAAGCTCAAGCAGGTGTTCATTATGGGGCGGATAATTCAGAGAGCATATCTGCCGTGCCCGTCGACCACTATAGTATGCTTTACAAAGTAGCTGTTCCATCTGTTACTTACTCACCTACCAGTCTTCACCCAGTGTTAAGCCACATTTCTCCAGCTTATACCGTACACTCTCCTCTTCTGCAGCATCCAGGCATCCCCTACCCTCCTCTCGGTTATGCACAGATCCCTCATTCACCTCTCCAGTTTGTTAGCTCCCCTTATGCTGCAGTACCTTACGCTCTACCCCCTGGCATTGTCCCAGGATCATTGATCTCTCCCTCAGGCGCCATACCTCAGCCCCATGCTGTATCCCACCTGGTTCCTTACCCATCTGTCATACAGGAAGGTGTTGTTTCCCCACCCCCCCAAGCTCAGGTAGCTGCTCATACCTTTGCCAAAGTCGCAGCGTCTGGTGGTGTCCCACTGATACTATCTTCAGAGCAAGCTGCCCAGCAGCACCTCGGTACTGTTGGAGTCGTACCAGCAACAGAGTTCAGCTCCAGAGGAATGCCTGTTTTCTACCACCCTCAGGGCGGCAGGGATGCCTCTGCCCCCAGAGACTACCAGAGCTCCCAGCAGGAGAACGAAGCCGAGTTGAACGGAGGAGATAAAGAGCAGGGCGTTAGAGAGGGCATACCAGACTCTGCCTACTCGGCCAGAAAAGCACATCTGCAGCAGGTAGCGTCCAGCTCTGCGGCACAAGAGCACAGCCAAGAGAGAGTCCTGCAGAACCGACGGCTGGAAGGCAGAAGCTCACCTGGTCAGCGCAGCACTCCTGACAGCGATCTGGAGGTAAGATACACTAATAGCTTGCTAATATTAACAAAAATATTGTATGCGTGAAATGTGCGGCTGGATGAAAGTCTGGTCCTAATTTAAAATACATAAGACAGCAGGTAATGTAGTGCTCATTTCTATACTTATTCAGTGGAGGTGTGTGGATGACAATACTGTGCTGGGTTTTATATTTTGTCACATTTGAGAAGTTGTGGAAAATTATATATGAGTTCTTACTAACTATTAGTTTCTTCAGAATCAGAATCAGAAAGGGGGATTATTGCCAAGTTTGTTAACACACACAAGGAATTTGTTGTGGTGATTGGTGCAATACAGTAAAAATAAAAATATAAAAGCAAACAAATATATGGAGATAAAATGAGAGATAGAATAAAGTAAAATGTATAAACAGAAATAAACAGAGATGTACAATATGAGGATTAAAAAGTGCCGGATATGAGTCTTTACAAAAAGTGACGTAGGATGATTCTTGACAGTTTTTGAGGTGCATTCAAATTGTACTGACATTTAAACAGACAGCTGTACTAATAGTACACATATACTATAATACTGTATGCTGTATACTCGTCTTACTTGGTCATTAATCACTACAGCGTTCTCTTCTACTTAATTTCTTTATTCTGTGCAGTGACTCTTTAGATGAATGGATGTGTCATGCATGTAAATGACCCCTTTGAACTTATCTTGCGCCAGCCTGATTGCTAATTTCTAAAAGTACGTTTATGTTTCCTTTTTCTCATGCCATATTTACAGGATTAGTTTCCTTCTTTCTGTCAAAAGCTGGGCATATCAAGTTTCTCCAGAAATTGTGCGTTACAGAGTTTGCATGAGCAATAAGATCAAGAAACATAATAAATATATATATATATTTATTGTTCATACAAAGGCACATGCCAAAGTCATGCTTCAATGCTTCAGTTTTTGCTGCGTTGGAAAAACCTTAGATCTGCTATTTAAAGACATCTCATAAGCCATTTTAATGTGTGTTTTGCAGCAATGTTTAATCCTGTCCGTCCAACATTTGATTTCTTTCTTCAACTTCCAGGTGCAGCAAGTGGTTGGCCGTTTAGCTCCTTTAAGCCAAGGAGGTAGTGGAGTGCGTAAAGAGGTCTCGTTTGCTCCCTTGAATCTCTGTCAGGGTGGCCAGAGATCCAGAGATGTTCACGGAGAGAGCAAAGGAGCAGCTTCTAGCAGGACGGTGTTTGGATCTCAGCCATCAATTTACAATGATCATAAAGTGGCTGGTCTCCAGCTACCCGCCGGACAACCAGCCCAGCTCATGCTCGCCAACGGGCAACCAGTTCTTATTCCCCTTGACTATCACCCGCAGCATCAGCCACAACCACTGCAGCAACACTATCAAGGGCAGATTGCCAGCGCCTTGGCCAGCCATGCTTCTGTCACCATGGCCTCCCCTGACCTTAGCTTTAAAGCTTCTGATTCTACAGCCAGAGTGTGCCTCCCCGAAAAGACGGAGCTGATCGCAGCCCCGCAACATCAGGCTCTCTTACAGCCATTAGTCCAACCTACGACAGATCTGACTCAGTCCGTAGCGTCAAGCCTCACTCCCGCCCCGACTCCCAGCAACGCGTCACACTTCATGAAGGGTGCTATTATTCAGCTGGCCACCGGGGAGCTGAAGCGCGTGGAAGACCTGCAAACTCAGGATTTTGTGCGAAGTGCCGAGGTGAGCGGGGGGCTTAAGATCGACTCGAGCTTGGTGATGGACATCCGTCCCAGCCAGCAGAGGCCAGGCCTTGTGTCGCTTCATTTTACCGTGGGGGAGCAGCAGAGCAAAGTGACAATCGACGTACCTCCCGAGCACCCTTTTTTTGTATTTGGCCAGGGATGGTCATCTTGCAGCCCTGAACGTACAGTCCAGCTCTACGGCTTGACTTGTCATCATCTACAGGTCGGGGACATGTGTGTGTCCATTACTCTGCAGCAGCAGCAGCTTCAGTCTCAGCAGCAAAAACAACCACAGAAACATCAATCGCAGCAGCAGCAGCAGCAGCAGAATTTTTCCAGGACTTTCAGCAAAACCAGTGCTACATCAGGACCTGGTCACCAGCTCATGGGGCCCCCCGCCCCTCAGCAGTCACGACCTCAGTCTCATTTCAGGACTGACCGCGTCCACAGGCAGAGGGACGGTGAGAAAGATGTGGTGGACGAGGAAGAAGTTACACATTTGGGTGTTGGACACATGGACGCAGCGGTCAGAACAAGTAGGACCTCTGCAGAGCATCCAAGAAGTCGGAGCAGTTATCACTTGCACACAGAGGGCTCTGCTTTTGCAGAAGCAGGCGTGGCCACAATGCAAGCTTCACTTGGTTCCTCTCAGAGACGCTGGTCTTCACCCGGCCTCCAAAGATACGGTATGAAAGGAGATGAAGTGCCACGTCCTCAGATAATCAACTCTGGCCACACAAGGCCTTCTTTTATCACCCAGGAGGTCAAACTGTCCATAGAGGGGCGCTCTAATGCAGGGAAGTAGCTTAAAATCTGGTAGCAGATATAGGAGAGACTGCCACGAGTAAGACTGAGTCTGACAAGGAGAGAAAGAGGGGGAAAAAAAGAGTGTGAATGTAGCCTCAGAATGTTTGAGATTTTGCACACCTAAAAATATACAAAAACAAATCTTTATCTGTTCTGGTGAGGAATTCTGGTTCGGTTGCAACTTGGCCAAAGAACACACACCTTTGGTTTTCCCAGCCTGCTGAGGTCTAACAGGGACATGAAATGCTGAGAAGAAAGTGCGTAGCCGATAAAATGCCTGTCATTGTTCTTGCATACTGCTTTTCTCTTCCTCCCTCCCCCTTTGTCTCCACTTGCTCATACCCACACCGGGAGGTTACCATCACATACACGACGCTTTAGCTTCACTTCTTGACCACAGACTACTAAAGTGTGTGTAGCAGCATAGTAAAGCCACCACTTCTGATCTAAAAAAAGAAACTCAGTGTCATCGATCTTGTTTCTGTAGCTCCCAGGATTCTCTCTCCATCTAAAGTATTCACCCACAAAAGATTGGGACATCACAGCTCCTGTGATGATGATGTCACTATTGACGCCAACTGTCCATGTTAATGTTACATTGTGCTTCTCCAGCAGGAGTTAAAACCTCTGCTGTCAGCAGAGACGCTTTCTTCCCCCGTTCCTTGTCAGTATGCCAGTTTGTGAAGATGGGGCTCCTCTCTCAGGCCAAGTGTGACATTTCCCACTTGTCTTACAATCAAAAAAACAATCATTTCGTTCAGGAATCCATTTCCTCTTCCCTGATTTATGATGAGGGCCATATTACATGTATTTGCATAAATGTCAGAAATTGTTCTCCCCAATAAGAGTCACCTTGCATTCCAGTGTCATCGGTGAGAATAGCTATCATCTAGAGTTTCCTTTCATCCCTCCCCATCCTCCTCTTCGTAACTTTACCTCAGCACTTTCCCAACCAGACTGGTGAACCTCAGTGCAATTTGAAACAGTGTAATTAATGCAGGAAGCACTGGCTGGTTATCACCAAAGCCACCTGTGGGAATGAAGCCGACATTAACCCCCCCCCAACCTAGACCTCAGTCTAGTGGTTTGCCTTGAATGAAAGCTGTGTATGCGATTGAAGAAGTGATGAGGTGACTCTTTGTGCTGAACTTGAGTTAGTCTTTTCTCAGTTACCAATTGAAAGCAATAGTTCTTTTCAAAGCACTGCCCTTCCCCAGGAATTTCATCGTGTATCTGAGGTGAAAGATCACACTCTCCTCTGACTCGATGTTAAAAGATGATGCACTATGTTAGCCTTCCTTTTTATTCATTCACTTCTAGTTCCACAAAAGCAAAGCATGGCTTTAGCAAATTTCTCAAGAAATCACTGATGATCTTTTTTTTATTTATCTTTTTATTTTGTCCTCCATCTCATTGATGATAATTGATTATTGTCATTAGGAATTTTACTCAAGTGCATCTCAAAGAGAAGCCTGACTCGAAGTTCTGGTCGGTTTATTTTCTTTATATTTGTTTAAAGTGTGTGCTCCTTTCTGCTTGTATTAAGGGTATCCTTTGTCCAGTTGATCTGAAGATTGTCTTGTATTGCACAGATGGCACTCATTGATTTCACACTGACTTTGAAATAGGAATCACAGTACATTAGATGTTTAGTTTTTTTTCTATTTTATTTTATGAAGGGAACATGTTCGAAGTAGATTCATTGGTGTTTTGTGGGAAGAGGTTTGAAAAAAAAACTGACTTGTTTTACTGTTTACAAACTATCCAAGATGAATGCTGCAGTTTCTTCCTTCTGACATATTTTTATCTTGGAGGGGAAAAAAAAGGTTGAAATTTGAAAATAAGTGCAATTAGATCATATTTAAAGGTTTATAATTAGAGAACATTCCTCATGCAGACATTCCCATCAGAAAGTGCATATAACACAAGTTTTCTTTCTTTGTGGCCATTGATCTATGGGCTACCTCTGGCAAAAGCCAATGACTCCTAAAGACAAATAATACACCAGTTATCTTTGCGTATGATGTGGTTGTCATTATAAGAAACATGGGTGCACATTTTCCTTTGTTCTGATGTAAATTGTTAACAGTTATGGCACACACCCCACCAGCCATCAGCCACTGTAATCATTCCTTAGTCCAGAAAGGCTGTCTGAAACTTCCTTCCTGATGCTACCGCTGTGTAAAAGATGAAGGGGAGTCTGTGCAAATCTAGTGTGTTTAGCTGAAGTATATCATATAGTCCACTCTTGTGCAGTTAGGCAAGAAAAAAAGCTCAACCAGGGAATTTTATGCCAAAATAACCACCTTGGAGGAACGATCTCCTAGCAGTGAAGGCTTGTGCTGGATCCAGCTGACTTTTAAAATTAATTTCAGAAGAGTAAAATGTGGATCTTGCTCCATATCCCACAATCCAACCAGTTACGGCTTTAACTTTGATAAGTCTACAGAAGGCATATTCATCAACATTTTTCGACAAACTAAAAATGCATGATGGCCATGTCAGTAATTTACTCTGAAAGCAGTGGATGTAATCTCCCTCAGATCTTTTGATTTCATGGTTGGTTGTTTCTTCAAAAAGAGGAAGGGTGTGTTTTTTGTGGACAGCTTTGAGTTGTTCCAGTCTATTCTTAAATGTGTAGGTTACCTGAATCTGGAAGGTGTCTTTATTCTGCCAGTGTGGACAAGAGGAATGAATGCAGCATTAACTCCTTCAGTGTCATGTAGAGATGTTCTGTTTTGGTTCTTTTGTTTTCTTACTACGTTTAATTTTTTTTTTACCATCAGGTGTTCGCTGCATTTCTTTTAATGCCACAACGCAACCTGCATCAAAATGAAAACATTTCATGTAGTCTTGGCATTTTCTATGCAGTAATCTCAGTACTGTTCCTCTCGTCTTAAGTATGGCTCTGAAGCGTCGCTGCAGATCGGTCAGTGCGCTCATTTTATACTGATGTCTGCTTTTAGGAGTTTTACTTTTAAATTGCCCTTTTTACATAGAACTTCAAAGTACTGTGTTGTTTGCCACTTGCTGTTTGAATGCTCAGTGATCCTCATCTTTCGACGGTCCGCTTAACCTTGATGCCACACAGTCGATACCAAATCAGTCACTCAAACTTTCATGTGTTGAACCAATGTTAGTTTGGCCCGATTTACCAGCCACTTTAATTTTGTATTTTAGGTCAAAATGTATTTAATGGGATTTACATGGTGCAAGCAGTGCCACCTGTGACTTTACCTCCTGTTTATTCTCACAGCAAGACCATCCTGTGCTACTATGAGCCTTTTTTTTTTTTTTTGCTTTTTGCTCTGAGAGGTGTGTCGTGTTTAGCAGAAAAGTCTACTTAAACAAAGATGTCTAATGAATTTTATCCACATCACTGATGGTCTGTTATTGTGATTGCACTAAATGTCCTTCCTCACAGTGTTTTTAAAATGAAAACTGTTGGTAAATTGAAGAGTTTCAAATGTAAAGAACACAAAATCATGGACAAATCCCAGGTTTTGTGCATCTGTAGATATAATTTTTGTGTGTGTGTGTGTAAATAGCTCTGAAGATGCTTGTCCATAATGCCTTAAATTCTGCTTCGTACAATTTATGAAACAGAAATAATAGAGTAACATTTCTGGTAGATTTGGTGTTCCTTTTCAGGTTTTACAGGAGCAAATGAGAATCTTATCAACACGATTTCACTCACGTAATTCTAATGGCTCCACAATTAAGTCTGAAATTTTTGCTTGTTTATCATTAATCAGTTTTCCTTTCAGTTAAAAAGTTTGATTTCTTTATACTCAAGCTTAACATTTAATTTGCAGTTTTTAACTGTATGGAAATGAAAAATCTAAACTTTTCTTAGCACTTTTCCTAGAAGAACGATTCCAAGGCTGTCCATTGTGGAGGGTTACCTGTTTACTCCACTCATTCATAAGTAGACGTGCAGGTCAGATTACTTTTTTTTTTCTTTGTTTTTTTAAAAATCTTTACTTAATGGATTTGTATCGGTGTCTTGTGCTCTGTCCCAAAGTCTCTTGACAACAGAAGGTGAATTTAAATTAGCAAAAGGCTGCACAAATTGGATAGCTTTCCATTAGTGATCATGTGACGGTTTATTATATCAGGTGATGTTTTTTATGAGCTGCGTACTGTCAATCCAGGATTGAATAGCAGAGGTGAATTTAAGACGGTTTTTGTGTTGCTATTGTTGACTTAAATCAGGAGAGTGCGAACGGTTAAAAGTTTTAAAGAAATCTGCGTATTTTCAGATTTGACACTTTTTTTTTCTCCTGCACAAATTGCTTTCATATGTGACGTAACTCCTGAAAACAAAACAGCATGGTTTTTTTTTATTTCTTTTAATGCCTAAATCTGCAAAATATATGCAATTATATAAATGTAACATTCAATCCTCAAGTATAATCCAGGTTGTATGAACTTTGTATAGTGAGTTTTAATATCGTATGGCCGTACCAATATGTATTGATCTCTATCAGAAGCCTTAGAGTTGTCAACCCAAAGTGCTCCCTTAGAATGCCCCACACCTACCTGACTTTAACAAAGCATTAATATCTCTATTTTGTTGAATTTTTATTTGTACCCTTTTTGAATAAAATAGATTTGTACTGTATATTTGTACCTCTCTGTGAACTACTTAGAGCAGTTTTTTTTGTTCTTTTTGTTTTTTTTTGTTTTTCCGTTTTTAATTTTATGTACTTTAAGGACACAAAGATATTGTATTTTTATTGTTACAGCTAACTTGGAGACATTGCATTTATCATGTTTGTTAAGTAAACACAATATAATATATATATAAATATATATACAAATATAAATATAAAACAATGACTTGCCTGCTGTGTTCCTTAATGTATGTTTCTGAGCAGATTTGAATCTTTCAGAGCATTTTGTACGTTTTACACATTTGTGGGCAGCAAAAGTTTGTGCGCCTCTGTTTTTTTTTTAGTGTGACGTGTTTCCACTGAGCGGTACTGCTCAGTTTGGGTTAGTACAGCACAGTTTAGAACAGTAATCCCTGATCTAGTTTTGCAACATAGCGATGACATACCTGTGCAACAGAGTGTCACCAGTCAATATTAGGAAGAACCCAAGTCAGTTAAGAGGAAACAGTGAGGGACATTCAACACATTGTAATATTTCTTCTTGGAAAAAACTTTAAAATAGTGCATCTTGTGTTTACCCATTTATTTACTGGATTCAATTGCCTTGTTCTCACTACATGTACAGAGAACACGGAACTGGATATAATTGGGATCTGCTTGGTGTGTGTGTGTGTTCGTGTGTGTGTTCATTCATTTCCATATAAGCATTAGCTAGTAAGAGTTTCAAATCAACGTTATACTAAATATACATTTATTTTAATGTAGCTGTATTAAAGTACGGGGAACTCAGCTTGGTGTTTTTTCACACTATACCTGAACTGATGCTGCTCTACTTCAACTTATAGGAGTTACAAAACAGGAAAAGGCAGGGACAAATGATACTTAATACTTGTGTAATGAATTTGTTTATTTCCACATTCTTTACCAGGTCTCATTATGGTCTGTACATCTGTTAATCCAGTAACAGGATGGTGCACCAAAGTGCCACCCTGTCAGAATGCATTGATATCGCAGCTTCCATGTTGTTAGCTGATTCGCTCATTCATTTGGCCTTGCTGATATTTATGTTGTAAACATGGACATTGAGAGGAAATCCTAACAGAATTAATACAGAAAGGCCAACAATTATCTTTTTTAACATCTTTTTTTGATTAAACTCTAAAAAAAGAAAATAAGGGGGGGAGCAGGCAGGCATAAACAGAACACAAGCTCATACTGAACCATCGTAGTACAAGTGCAGTTTCACGACATGCAGTGTTTACCAAATCCGATGCGAGCGTACTGCTCATGAAAGTTAACAATTCAGAGTCCACAGTACTCTCACTGGAAAGAAGCTTTCTGACCACTGCAGAACAACGTGGATCACAACAACTTACAAACAAATTAAAAAAACCCGTCTGAGAATACCTAGTATTCATAGTCTAAGACGGGATGAACAAAAAACACCTGAAGCCTTTGCTGAGAACACTGATCTGCCCTTGGTAGAGTATCATGGATAGGATGGCAGTGAGACCCTGTTACTTTTGATGTGCTGCACTTGGAAGAGGAAACATGTCTTAGACAATGAAAGAGCTCTGCCAACTGGCCAATACTGGTCCTATCACGTTAGGTGACTAGGTAAATAAATGAACCTTATGGATAAAGTTGTATTGAGGTTCTGAGCCCTCTCACTGAGTAACATTGCCTGAGAAGCTGAACTTTTTACTTTGAAGTCTGCGTAAACTTAAAAATTTAAATTGCATTCTGCATAGTTTCAGCAAGGAGTGAAATAGTTTTCCTTAATGAATAACAAATCATTTGCATAGAAGTTTGATGCACTTCTAAGAAAGCCTATGAGGAGAAACACTGCTGGGCCAAAAAAAAACAAATCAAACGAAAACATGCACACACACTCGTTGGACTCCTTTAGCTTTGATAACGGCATGAATTATGAATAATTTTTATAGGCTCCTGCAATGTCACAACACATCCTGAAGACCGTCCCTCACGTTAAGCTTCATGTTGGACAATTCACTTTGTGAAGTTTCAGATTTGCTTAGTGCACAACAAAAACTCAACCTTTCTGAAACAGGATACAGGATTATATTCTGACAGTTGTTTCAGGAATGAGAAGCTGCTCACTGCACAAGGGTAACCTGTTGTCAGCTGAAAGATATTGATCACTGCCCTTCGTCTCCAATGCCAGCCATCTGTCTGCTCGGTTAAATCAGTTTTTTTATGTTTTGGGTAGGCAGTGCACCTTTTCTTTTCTAGGTTGATTTACTGTAACAAGGTGCCAGGTAGCTTGACTCGTTTAGAGCGACCCAAAAAGAAACACGGCTTCGTCCTTGGAGGATATTTCTTCAAACTGACACCAAAAGATTTTGCATCAGGAAAAAAAAAAGCCAAGTCAAAAAAAAAAAACAAACTGGAGGCCACCTTGCAGGCAGGAAAATAAACACTTAGCCTCTTCATTAAAACAAATTTATACCAGCAAAATACCACAGACACTTAACAAGAAAAATATATATTGCATAAATATGTGCTGGAATGAGGTTAATGAATGCAGATGAATTTTAATTCTCCTGGTCTGACATTAGCCCCGGTGCTAAATGAGTGTAACAAAAACACTGATTCCTTTATGTGACTTGATAAAACTTTCAAACTCACGTGTAGATATAGAAAAATAACCTCCATTTAAGTGGCACCGGTTCCCCATACTGAAAGTACTGCAGCCTTATTAAGCACGTGAATGCTACAGAAATTGCACAAAGCAGAGGTTATGTCATCAAAGTATGATTCTCTATACAATACTACTACTCAACTTTCATGTTGCCGTGTACTCATTAGCAGGAAAACAAATGCATCTTTGCAGGCAAAATTCAAGTAATGTGTCAAACTATGAGGTCAACAGGTAACATAGCAGGTACTTTCTCATTGAAACCACTTAACAGAACACTTTAGCACTTATTCCTCCGTGTAATGAGCCTAGAATAATATATAAGAGGTAACTAAGGTATCGTACAGTACAATAACAGCAGCACAGACTGAGCTTTCATGAGCCAGAGAAAACACTGTAACAGAAAGTAGAAAATAAATGACATTGGCAAAATATTTGGAGTGTAAAGAAAAGAGCTTTAAATCTTGGCAAAGAGAATGTAAGGAGGTGGATGAATAAAGATTCACAACTCGGGAGGTGAGGGGAATGTTGCTCGACACCGATGGCATGTTCAATAGGACAAACATCCACCCGTTCAGAAAGGAGTCGCTCCAGTGAATGTCCGTGTCCTATTAAAAGTGCCTGAATGATAAATACCGATAGAAAATATTGGAAAACAACCTGCATCCTCTGTATTTGTATACAGCGGTAAAGAGCTTTGGAAGCTTGGAGTTGGAACGCAGTAAGCCACAGGACAGAGAGCGCCACCGCGGCGCCAGCTGAGGTAGTAGTTTGAACATTAACTTCCCGCGGTAGCAGCTTGAAGAGAGAGGTGTAGCTACCGGTGAAACAGTCACTGGGCTGGCGAAGTGGACCAGAAAGGAGGGCTGGGGGGGCGACTTTAAACTTTAAACCCCCCCATTCTGTTTGCTGAGAGTCCATGTGCAAAAGATTTTTTTTTTCCTTAGAGGAAGTAGAGCTGCTCCCACTAGAACTAACTGTTAGTCCACTGATGAACAGATAAATCTCTTTACAACATGCTCTTATGTTACCAACCATACAATAAGAAACATTCCCAACCCTGTTCCCAAGGTCTTTTAGACTGTAATAAATTAGAAACTGAATACGTTTTTTTTTTTTTTTCCTGTAATCAACAAAGCAGTTCTGTCCGACACCGAAAAAGCTGGGAGGCAACCAGCGAGGACCGGTCCACAGTTACCACGGCATCCTGTTGGAACAGTGCAAAGGTTAAGGATGCGGAAAGAGGAGAGTTTATCTCTCCGTGGCGACTTGGTCCAGTCAGGGTAGCTTCATGAAGAGACCATTATCCATGGAAGGGACCGGCATCGGGCAGGGGAACTGAAACAGGCTCATGTCTGCTGTCAGAGCAGCCATGGCAGCAGGATCGTGCTCTATCTGTGTCCTCAGAGCGGGATCGATCTTCTCCAGCCGCCGCTTGATCCTCTTTGCTTCCCTCTCGCGGATCAGCCTGGCCTGCCTCTTTTCCGGCGTCTCGTTGGCCCTCTTTACACGCATGGCTTCCCGGTCCCTCTGCAGCCGCCGGGCCCGCTGTTCCTCCGACTCCTGCATCCTCTGCATCCGCTTGGCCTCGCGGTCCCGCAGCCTCCTCACTTCTCTCTCTTCTTCCGACTCACATGCCCGCTTGTTCTTCTTCGCCGTGCGTTCGCGCTCCAGTCGCTGCAAACGAGCCTCCAATGGTTCGTTCTTCCGCCGTAGAGCCCATTTTCTCATGGGGGACTGGGCGCCTACTAACTGCTGGTAGGCCACGCAGCTGTTGCACACCAGCAGGACTCCAGCAGGATACACCGGCATAGGGCTCAGGATGTCAGGAATAGGAGGGAGGCCTGAGGACGAGGAGTTAAGAGCGTCTGGGATAGATGCAAGTGACGGCCCTTCAGATAAGAGACTGTCAGGCAGTGAAGGAAAGGAGGGCTCTTGGTCGGAGCCTGAGCAGTGTCCCGGACCTGAGCACGGTCCAGATCCAGGGCCGGAGCCGTGGCACGGTCGGGGGCCTTGACACGCGCTGGAGATGTGGCTGGAGCCCTGACAAGTACGGTGGTCTTGACATAGGTTGAGATTAGGGTTGGGAGCTTGACACGGGCGTGGACCCTGGCATGAACTGGGATTAGGGCCCGGATCGTGGGAGGAGTGAGTCCCGGAGCCCGGGCTGCTCATGGGGCTGCTGGACAGAGACTGGGACATGGAGCACGTGTCCCTCCCACCGGTCACATCCATCCTGCTCGTGTCCAGGACGTCTTTAAGCTTTTCCCTGAGATAAGAAACACCACAGGTAAATCGCTGGAAAAAGACGACTCAGTTGTCAGAAGCATTTCCACACATATCTGTTATATAAATATACACATCTATTATATATCTATATATCGCCCATACTTTATTAAACATGCTTACAATTGTCATATTTCTTTTTTTTTCATTTCTTTTTTTTACTCTTTTTACATATTTACAATGACTTGTCACTACTTTTCTTTAAGGGGACCTATTATGGCATCTAATACCTATTTTAAACAGGCCTTGAATGTCTTAAAAACAAGCTTTTGATTGTTTTTAATCAATAAATTAGAAATTCAGCCTCTGAGCATGTCTTTATCTTCCCAGTCTCTAACCTCATTATCTATGTGGGATTCTGAGTGGGCGGGGAGGCTATGATAATGAGGCTCTGTGCTGATTGGCTGCCTGAATGATGCGTAGAAAATGGCGGAAGCTCCGGCCGCCGGAGTTAGTTGTGGGCGTGGTTTCAAGCATCGGAGGCCAACCTCTGTAAATTGCTCCCGTCGTTGCGTAACGACGGGATCAGAATCTGAACGGCTCGTAGAAGCCACATCACACTGGATGGCTCTTCCGGGCGGCTGTACAGACACTGCAGAATTTGGTTGCTTTCCTCCTTCTCTGAGTTGGCAGGCTGAGGGGAGACCACTTTATATACATTAAAGCAAGAAAAAACGTGTTTTTCATAATAGGTCCCCTTTAATATATATCCTGACCTCGAGTGTTTAAATCTGAGAAACCTAATGGTAGTTGCTAAGCAACATGGAAGTTTATTTCCATTAAATCTGTCATTTCCGTACTAATTTTATGCATCCCTCATGTTCTCCAGTCTCTCTTCTCACGCTTTGAGAACCACTGCTCCATTTATTCCATTGTGTCGTACTGAAGACATATTTGTCATGTAATTTTCACGACTGAAAGCCCCCGTCAGACACGAGAGACGTTACATTAACGGCTTCATCATTCTGTTAAAATTATGCTTTCTCTCATTCTGGGGTTGGCTGGTTTTGTCCTAATGTTTCATAATCTTAAACGTGTATTTTTTTCAAACCTACAATCACGAGAGCTACAGTGCGTGTGCAGTAAAATGCCATTTGGAGATTCAGGACAATAAATAAAATGGGGTATATCAATATAATCCTGACAGAAGCAATCTTTTGTTTAATACCACTACAGATCATTGCTTAGCTATAAACTATATATTATGTCTCGTACAATTTCACCAAAGGACATCTTCAAAGTCGATGCTTTTTTTTTATATTTGAATCGTTGCCACATAAAATACAAACAGCATTGTGTGAAAACTGCAGTGTGTTTGGGAGGAGCAGCTGAAATGATTCATTTATCGAATTATCAGGCAGAGAGTGGAGGCATTTTCAAACTTCATCATGTTTTGGGTCTCTGGAAAGCACCTAGAAACAACTTTTGTTGTAATAGATGCTATTTAAATAAATTAAATAAAATTGAATTGAATCAATTGGCTCAGAAGCTGAGAAACAGAACTATTAGATGCTGCAGCTTGAAAATGTTGTAATTTTCCTTCAGGGATTAAAATAGTGTTTTTGAATTGAATTTCTGTGAAAAAGAATTAATACAATGTTGTTGGTAGTTTTTTGTGGGTGCAGAAAAGTAAATAAAAAAAATAAATAAAAAAACTCATGAGAGCAGATCAGAACCTGTTAAAGTTGTTGGTGTCTGTGAAGCGAGCACCGCAGACCGCGCAGTTGGAGAGGCGGTCCTCCGAGTGGATGAGGAGATGCCGTCCAAGAGAGCCGGGAGAACTCAGAGCTCGCCCACACACCGGGCACACATAGCTCTTGGTGCTGCTCATCATGGTTGTGTGCTGCATGGAAAAAAATAAGAAATAAAAACACTAAAAGAAGCATCAAGCATCACAACCACCTCTTTTCTTCTGTCAGTTTTAATAATTTAGAAAGAAGCAGATGGTTGAGCAACAAACTCATGACATGGAGAAGTGAGCCACGATGCTGCTTTCCTCTTTTACTGATTTTATAATGAATACTCACCAACCTAAAGCACAAATCTTTTTTTTATTTTATTACTATAAAAAGGTTTAATGTCACAAAGTCCCAAAGCAATACAGTCCTCACCTGGTAGACATGTGAGATGAGCCTCTCGGGGCTGCTGAACTCCTGCATGCAGAGAGGACAGACGAAGCTGCCGCTGTAGTCCGACCCTTCCTCGCACTCCTGAGGAAAGCTCAATGTTAGGAGCTCAATCCAAATTCAGTCAGCAATTCTTTACTGTCAGCAATGCCCCTGGACATTAAATACATTTATAAAAGCAAACATTTTTTATTTCTTCTTATTCAAAGTAGGTGGACAGAAAGTGGGTATAGAGGGAGGGGGGGAGACACGCAGGGAAGAGATGGCGCCTGATCAACTCACCGAGCCATCCAGGGCCCCAGAAATGAAAACATCTTACTTTTCTTTTTTTTCCCAAGTGTAGTTTAAGTATCAAATTCAAGCATGAGTGGGTGGTTACTTCTATTTTAGCATGTTTATATCTGAATCATTGTTTTAAAGTGTTTGCTGATGTGTCGATGGTTTGACTGTATGACTCTCGCATGTCGCAGTGCCTCGTTGACGGTGACACAAACAGAAGGTATGAGCTCAAAACCTATTGGCTGATAAAGAAGTGTTCATTAAAATGTGTGGGTTTTCAGAGTCAAAAAGGTGTTGTGTGTTTACTTGAGGCCTCATGTACAAACTTACTCTCAGGAAATGGAGATATTCAGCCAGATATTTGCGAGACCCCCCTCAGGCCACCAAAAGAACTCCGACTAGTTGGTTTTTTCGTGTCAATTAACCCTAGATTTGCGCAAAACCCAAATATCGCAAGGAAATGCACAAACTGTTTTTCTCTTAATCATGTTCTGGGTCTCTGGAAAGCACCTAGAGACAACTTTTGTTGTAATAGATGCTATTTAAATAAAATTGCATTGAATTGAATCAATTGACTCAGAAGCTGAGAAACAGAACTATTAGATGCTGCAGCTAATTATAGCAGCTAAAAAGATGAGTTTGTCAAGTATCGTTATTTTTTTCTTTCTTTTTTTTAACCTGATCCGGTGGATTCCTAAAAAGCTGATGAGAAGCCATATCAACACAGACGTGCTGTGAAGCCTGTCCAAGTGACTGCAGCAGCTTGGACTTGTGCTGTGTTGAATGTGGTCAGTAATCCAGTCTGATCTAGTTAGATTACTGTCAATAATTTGTTACAGAACAGCACCAGAGGCGTCAGTAATTGAAAAAAATTACCAAATATCGCAAACAACCTTTTTAAGTTTTCACAAGCGGTTTTTTCATACGTGTTGATAATCCAGTTTATCATAAAAGTGTAATGGAAACACTTCGTTTACATTTGCACACGAAGAAGTGTAATGGAATTGCGACTAGTCTGAGGTAAAAGTACATCAAGCATCTGGTACTGAAACATTAGCTTATACTTCAGGGTGGGGGTCTCTATGGACTGGGTTTACTTGGACTAGTTTTAGTCTATTCAAACATTTAAGTGCTGCAGATGGTAAATAATGTGGACACTGAGCAGTTTGTTGTGATGAAGTGGCTGAGCTCGAGTTATCAGTCACCATGTTCCAACCCTCATCTGTGGTCATGAACCGTGGGAACAGTAATCCACAGACTGAATCATTTTCATCATTTTTTAAAAAGTTGACAATTTCCTGAGGCCCAAATGAAATTCCTGTGGCATGCTTTGAGATAAAGAGAACAGAAACTGCCTTTACAACTTCACACGTTCGATAGCAGCTGATTTCAGGGGGTGGAGTTAGCATCCTAACTCCACCTCTCTCTTCTGCAGGGTATGCCTCTTTTGAAATGGGTATTACAGCTTTGCACAATCCATGTCAAAGGTGCAGAAAATGCAGCAAGATGGACAGTTCTACTCTTACCTGGATCTGTGATAGTCCAGTCTCCTACAAATCTGAACTGAATTACATATTTTTAAAACCAAAACAACACTCCAGCAGTTGACCCTTTCACTTCCAAGGTCAAAACAGGTATTTTCCCAATGACCACTATTTTTCAATCAAATACATATCGACATGACACCAGTCAGATTTTATATTTTGGTCCTGAAGATCAGAGAGAAAATCTTATGATAAACCATAACGCTAAATGAAAGAAATCAAGTAAAAAAACCTCGGTGACCTCCTGGATTCCCACATTAAAACTGTCACCAAGAATGCCTTCTACCACTTAAAGAATACCTCCAGAGTCAGACTTTTTGTCTCTCGAGCCAACAAAGAGACTTTGGATCATGCATTTGACATACAGACTGGACTGTTGTAATGCTCTTCTCTCTGGTCTTATCAAGAAAATATTTCCCACTTAGTTACTTCAATGTTCAGCAGCACGTTTGCTCTATAAAACAAGAAAAAGTACATATTACACCAACTTTAAAGTCTCTGCACTGGCTACCTGGTTCCTTCAGGGTTGATTTTAAGATCCTTTTACTAGTTTATTAAACTCTTAAAAGAATTTACAGCCATCCATTTTCTATACCCGCTTTATCCGTAGCAGGGTAATTACAGGTGAGAGGCAGGGCCACATAGATAAACAGACAACCAGAAACACTCACATTCACACCTACGGGCTAGAATCACCAATTAACCTACTACGCAAGTTTTTGGACTGTGGGAGGAAGCCCACGCAAGCACGAGGAGAACATGCAAACTCCACAAAGAAAGACCCCCGCCGGGTCAGGGAGCCGAACCGGGAACCTTCTTAAAAGAATTTGTCCTGCTTATCTGTCGGAGTTGCTTACATTTTATGACTCTCCTCGGACCCTCAGATCTTCTGGTGGAAAATGTTTAACTGTTCCTAAAACATACGGTGAAGCCTCCTTTTATTAATACAGCCCAATTTTGTGGAACGATCCACCAGAGGACCTGAGAACAGCTGGAAGTCGGGACGATTTTAAAAGCCAAATCAAGACTAATCTTTTTAATTTAGCTTTTAATTAGGCTTTAATGTTTCCTAATTTATGATAACTATATTTTAGAGTTTTAATGTCTTAGATCTATTCATATGTACGTATATTTATTTATGTATACATATCTATATATTTTTTTTAATATTCTTTGATTCATTCATTTTACCTGCTATTTATTTAATTATTCTTTAGTGTTTTCTCAAAAGACTGAAGATAGTTTATTATTACTGCTCTATTTCTAATATTATTGGCATGTATCCGTGTGTGTGCTGTTTTTATGTGTGCGGTCGTGATAGTGTGTTGTGGTGGACGAAGCTGAGAGGGTTTTGTTAATTGTGATTTTTAATTCTGTTAAGCACTTTGTGTTGCACAAGTATAATATCTATCAAAGCAATGGGTAGATTATTATAAAAAAAATCCCAATTGTAAAAACACAAAGATGAAAGTGACCATCTCCACGGCAGCCAACATACCTCTTTGACTCCTGCTCCCTGTAGGTGGCAGTTTGTTATCTTGGTGGTCATGTGGTCGTCAGCAGAGATGTTGGAGGATGAGTCTTCACTGTGGTTGTCAGGGTCGCTATCGCTTTCTTCTATGGAGGCAAACACAGCCCTATCAATACGGACAGACAACAGAACACAGAGGAGGGCTTATTCTCACTAACACCCCTCAGTCTGAGGACATTCCCACTGAGTCCGTCCTGTCCTGCACTCTCCCACCGCTCCGTCTCGTACCTGTGAGGCTATCCCGCCCCTGGACGTCGTGGGAGTTGTTGCTGCAGCATTCGCTGTCTTCGGTGAATTCGTCCCTGCCATCCATGTTAATAGTGCGCTGAAGTCCCGTTAAGCCGGAAGAGTGGAATGGCCCTGGAGATTAAAATGAAAAAAGAAAGTAAAGACATGTTTTCAGTGAGTTGTTGTGATGTAAGAAGAAATGGAAGAGTGCAATCGATAAGCTTTCTAACATCAAGTGGAAACTAATCTGCCACAATATCCAGTTCATTGTTTGAGAATGAATATATCTACACATTAGGTAGTAAAGTAGGAAAGCAATCCTTTCTTGTCATGATTAAATCTTAAAAAGGTAGTTTTGCATAATGATGCAACGTCATACATACTATGAAGCATGCGAGCACCAGACAAGCGTATGTACAGAGCGACGTAGATACACCGCTGTAACAGCACACCACCTGGCAGTACTTCCCTTTGATTAACTTTTTTCATAATTAACATGCTCTTAAAATAAAATATTTAGTATGGAGCTCGACATGTCAGTATACAAAGTGTTTTTCAGAAGAGAAACTATCTTTCGATCCATACATTGTATCGACCGGAAGAACCTTGTCTCCACTGAAACACAGAACCAGGTTTGAAAACGAAACCAGTGTATGTGGCCATGAAAACACCTACTGCAGCAGCAACTTCAACAAAAGGGGCTTTTATATATTTATTTTTATCCTTGCAATCATCATAGCAAATAATAACAACACATGGGTCAGGATTAAGGTTGGGCAAATCATTGATAATTAATCGAAACCGACATTTAGAACCTATAACCAACGTAATCATGCTCATGTCAATTATTTCGGTCACGTCACTATTGAAATTAAATCTTGTTTGCAAGATGTATCAGATATTTTACACTTTGGCAATGTTTGAAACAAATAAGAGTTATTAATTTTCTACTGTTTAGACCATGATTCTTTAAAGTGTGACCTTTGAAAATGTTCTATTTTTCATTGGCTTTATTTAAGATATTTGTTTACAGATTTTTTTTAAATATTTGCAGGACTTGCTGGCATTCAATATTACCAGATTTAAAACAATTTAAATGTTTTTTTTAATACTAAAGTGAATTGTGACCCATCTCGCTGCAAGTGCTTTAATTGCAATAGTTGGCATTCAATGAATAACCTTAAATAGCTCATTTGTGTGTGTGGGTGCTTTGTTTCTTTGTGTATGTGGAGATTTTTTTCTTTCTAGGGGGTGCATGCAAAATAATCGTTGATTAATCGTAAGCGAGGGAAAAAGTTGACAGGCGAAGCAGCTGAGTTTTATTGAAAATGTTCTGTCAGAGGTGAGACACGGCCGAAGTTAAAAGAAGTTAACTTTTGATGTGGAACAATTTTTTTTTTGAGTCAGCATTTGCAGAGGCATAAAGTCATAGATGATGTTGTTTTGTTAGCGTAATGAATACATTTGTTATTTGAGAAGGACAAATTTGGTAAACAACAAAATTTCACAGATTATTTATATAATACAAAACAATATCTTTAGCAAAACATATGAGAATAAAAAGAGATAAGTCTGCAAATGTTCTTGGGTGAGGTGAGGTGAGGATGTTGAACAACGTCTACATATACTAGGGGGGCTTCATTCGAACCATTTGGCACAAAAACACAATGCCTGCAAAGCCAGCAAATTGAGCCCAATGACATATACGCATGAACATTACCTTAATCTGCATCCCAACCCCCACTGTTTCACACACCGAGTCATGCTAACAGTTCCGACAGCCATGCTGCAATCCCACAGGAGGAGCAGCCTCTCCTCCTCCAGCTAACTGCCTCTCTACTCTGTGTGTTTGCCTCCGTCTCTCTCAACACCACCCACACACTGAGCAGGCTGGCTCGCCCTCTGTCTCCCCTGCTTTCATGCAGCTCTGACTACTTCCATATCTATACCATCATCTCTGAGGGGGAGGCTGCAGCTTCATGCAACGACGAGCCATATGTACCTCGCTTCACTCCCTGTGATGCCACTCTTTGTTTTATAGACACATTTTTGGTTGGAGGATGTGGTATTACCCCTCACATTTTATATTACTAATCCAACCCCTGCAAACCAAAATGTGACTTCCCGGACTGCTTCATTTTAAACAGTTTTCTGGAAAGTTCCTCTGATGTTTACAAATAGAAACAGCCGCAATCTGTTAGCTAAAAGGTAAAGACAGTTCACAATCCCATTTTCTGGCATTTTTTGTGCACACTCTTTCCATTAACGCAGGTCAGAGATGGGGGAGAGATCCTGACTTCAGTTACCTGAGACTGACAGAAGTAATTACAGCCCCCGTCAAGATCCAGAGGTGCTGTGCATGTATGTTGTACACAGGCTCCCACACTTTCGCTTTTACTCACCTCTGTTATGTGAGACATTGGTATGAGTGCAGTTTTAGCGCTTGTCCATAGAAGTTCATGCCTTCATTAGTGTGTGTGTGTGTGTGTATGTGTGTGGGGGGGTGTTGAACTATCAACTACTACTACTGTGGCCCTGCTTCTCCACACATAGCCAATGATTGATGTGTGAGAAATACCCATCCCCCCGCTGCCAGAGCTCTGTCTGTACATCTGTCTCTCCTTGCTGGCTGCCTCTGCCCCCCCACCCCTCCACCCCCAGTCTCTGCCGCTGCGATGTTATCTCTGAGTCTGTGTGTCTCTGTGGGCAGGAGGTGACGCAGTGTCTGACTGAATCCAGACAAAGAGACAAACTCATCAGCCAACAGACACACAGCAGAGAGAGAGACAGGGGTGTAGGTGGCGCAGGGGTAGCGCGCAAAACAAAACAGACAAAAGACAGAATGCCAAAACTCTACTCAAACACCAAGCAGTGGGGGTCCTGTTGAATTCAAAGGGCCCCTCCTTCTCCTTTGCAGCCACCGTCCCCTCCACACAACACTGTCTGAAGCCCCTTTCACACAGAGATTCCGCAATATTGGTGTAAAGAAGTCCTGCCAATACGCCGCCTTTGTTGGTTCACACAGAACCATACAACGCCGGCATAACGCCGCTCCAGTCTGTAAATTCACACAGCATGCCGGCGTTCCGCAATCAGAGGCGTGACGACAGCGTCAGCGTCTAGTGGCATGCCGGCATGCCGGCTGTGTCATTCACACAGACCCCGTTTCGGCTCTGTGACTACCTCCGCTGCCGGCTTATTGGTGGGGCCACTTGGCCCCCCCATTCCGCCTCCGTGACTTTCACACAGAACAGCGAGGCGGCTTAAAGGCGCAACGTTCCCGCCTCGAACTGGCTGTGTGAAAGGGGCTTGAGTCTGCAGGAAGTTCTGGGGCCCCGTCTTGCATCTACGCACAAATAGAAGAATGAGGATGCTGCACCAGAGATCTAATCATTCATAAACTGGTGACTTCTATAATATTACCCAAAAGATATGACTAATCTGAATTCAAAACTTTCCCTTGAGAATTTGTAGTTAACTAGGTGCATCAAAAAACAAGAAAATACATGTTCCTGGAATAAAGGACTCCACTGTCACCATCGAACTCACATGACATTACCAAGCAGGGATAAAACGTGAGGCAAAAGGTGAAAACCTTTAGCTTTTTGAAAAACAAGTTCAAATATTTGAGAAATATGAGAATCTCATTTTGACTTAAAAAAAAAAATCAAAACAAAAACAACACACTAAACAAATGTGTGATATTAATAGTTTCTACATACATGTCTAAATAATCTAATATCTAAAATATTTTGATATATCAGCTGTTGAAATCTTTTAAAAAGATGCTATTAGGTTCAGAATGAAAGTGAAAGCACAATAATACATCCACTTATAACAGTGTTTGTCGATCAAAGTCATGAAGACCCGCTGCCCGCGTGCTTTACACTTGTCTGTGCTCCAACACACCTGATTCAAATAAATGGATCACAATCAGCGCGTCTGCAAGTCAGTTAATGATCCATTCATTCAAATCAGGTGTGTTGGAGCAGGGAAGCATCTAAAACAGGGGTGGCCAATCCTGGTCCTCGAGAGCCCCTATCCAGCATGTTTTAGACGTTTCCCTGCTTCAGCACACCGTGATAAAAGTAGCTGTTTCAACAACAGAACTGTCCAGACCTTTATGACAAGCTAATGATAACGAGTAATTTGAATCAGGTGTGAGGAAGCAGGGAAACATCTAAAACATGATGGATAGGGGCTCTCGAGGACCAGGATTGGCCACCCTAGATCTAAAACATGCAGGGAAGTGACCCCTGGAGACCAGAATCAGGAAACACTGACATGTAATGTTAAACAGAACAAACATCTGCTCTCAACCTGAAAGACAAATCTCCTTTATTCTGTGAGTGTGTGGTTGACTTATCTGTTAGCCTGGTGAATTTCGAGAAAATCAATAATCTACGTACATGTGTTGGTATGGCAAAGTATTGAAAAAAGTGATGACATTTTCAAAAATACGAAGCAAGAGGTTCTAATGTGTGCAGACATAACCTTGCATTTGGCCTCCATTGGGGCTTTTAGTTCCCACTCTGGACTCTTGTAGGTGTTCCAGAGCAACAAATGAGCTCATTAGCTTTCAGGGATTACTGTAGTCGCAAGTGTTGGATGCATTTATACAGCAGTTTACACAAACTATGTTTAGAAAGGCGGATTGTTGCATGCATTACTTCAGTAGATTACACTGACCAATCCCCACGAGCAGACAGCAGCCCGTTTAAGATAAGATGTCAGGAGACTGTCCACTAAGGTGAGTCGTGACAGAGAGCCTGAAGTTAAGTCACATCAAGGAAAACCAACTATATGTCAGGGGTCTCCCTTGAATTCAGAATATCCATTTTAATTAAAAAAAATATGTTTGAAGATGTTACAGATTGCTCCGTGCAATCATTTAGTATATCAAGAGTCAGAAAACAAGAAGTTTACTCCTGGCCCAAACTCCCTTCTCCAGCCAACGTGATGTCTCTTACAAACAGTCCAACACTGAAAATAATACATTTATAAATAAGCAGAAACCTCATGTTTGTTTTCTGTGGTTGTTTTTTTCTTGCAAAAAGGTTTGTATTGGGGACTCTAATCAGACCTGTTGGGACTTGAATAATTGCGTATATTTTAATAATGAGCCCTGCAGGAAAGCCATGCAGAAAAATATGCACAAGAATAATGTGACGAGTGTTCGCTGGGCCAGAAGTACAGTGAATTTTCTTAGTGAAAGAAAATTAGACAAAAACTGATTTCTTTTTTTTTTTTTTTTAAATACAAGGAAGTGAGGCTGATAATGTTCCAATTGTTATGAGACTTCAGTGTAGACTTTCTTTTGTCTGATGCAAATATGATGAGGTATTCAACAGAAATGACAACTTGAAGGATAGTTGTTCACAGATCATCTTGCCATGACAAGTCACAACACTAATCACACCAGCCTTCAAACAGGGGAACTCAGTAGTCATTCTGCCATCATTTCATTAGCGCTCAGCACTGAAGCCAGACAGCAGCCATCCTTGAACTCAGCCTTCATTTGGATTACCCGTGCAGGTCTTTCATTGCATCTTTGGCATTACCAACATTGAATATCATGTTTACAAAGTCTGCACAGACAGTGACCTGCCAAAGTTCTGAACCAGCTTTGTAGTAGATTATTATGCAACGGCAGGAATCTCAAGCGCCATAATTCTGCACACTGACACAGACAAAGCGTACTAAATGATCTGATGAGAGTTCATATGAACGTGTTGAAATGAAAGGTGTTTACATGATTGATCTCCTCTTTTACTAAACAAAGTGCCATCATGTAGTATTTGAAAATTGACCAAAGATGTGCTCTTTCCCATACTGTTACGCTGTATGGTTATTGTGGTTGGGTCATGAGTTTGTATACTTTTGTCATACATGGTTCATTAGTTTTGCCATTTTCTGATAGGATCTGGGATCAGTTTGATGTTGGTGTTTTTGGGACGCGTCTTATTTTGTCTCCTCTGACATTGTCCATTTCTGTTCATTACACTTCCTGTTTTACTTTGAAGGTCCGCCTTTGTCTAGTTTTAAGTTTCTTTGGCCTCATCTCTTTTGTCATTTGGTCTCTTTGCCTTTCTGGTTTTTTTTCCAGTTTTGGCAGCTTGGCTGCTATCCTAATTCTTTTACTTTTTGATACAAAGAACTTTACGAGAGAATTTTTGTAAAGTGAATGGCTATAGCTTTCCAGGCTGTATATTTCCAAAAGTTTTTCAGTTTTTGCCACCCTTTAGTGTCTGTTTTTGCTAAGTGTATCACAGATCATTACAATTCAGGACAAACAGAGCCATGTCAAGCTTCGTGCCCTCATCAATCAGACTCATAAACAGCTGATCCTACCTATTCATTTTTGTACCCGCTTTTATACATATTTTTAAAAAAATCATTGTATTTATCACGCACTTAACGGGGGACTTATATTTTTTTTTTATATCTTTTTCTCTCGTATTTTATCTATGCTATGGTTTTACAGCATCTAAGTCCAGCAGTATTTGTGATTGCCCAATGTATGTTGCTTTATATTGATTGTTTGGTTTGTTTCTGTATTGTCCTGTCACATATGTTATCTGTACACGCACTGATGCTGATGCTTTTCCACAAATGAAGTTCCTAACGGATAAATAAAGTTATTTGTTATTATTATTATTATTATTATTATAGTTACATTAATTCCTTAATCGCTACTGCAGAATGAATAACGCAACAAAAGGCACACAGATGACTGTTATGGTGTGTTTTCATGTAACCGACAGACCAAATAAAAATTATATCCATCACTACTCTTAAAAGAAGATTTTAACTTTGAGATTGAAATCCAGAAGTGAAATACCTGACATTTATATGTCAGGAACCAACAAATATCCTGAACAGGTAATGATGGTATAAGTCACATGGAATATCTACTTAAATACATCTAGATGAAGCAAGGCATGTGGAGAAAGAAAGGCAAGAACTTAAAGCTGATCACTTCAAATAATCAAAGAATAATCGGATGGATGAGTCGTGGGATAGTAATATAAAATAGCTGATATACCTACAGTTAACTTTGAAGGGGTTGGTCTGTTTTCGCCTGGACATAATACTGTCCACAGTCGGTGGTTAAAAAAAAAAAAAAAAAAAAAAGAAGAAAAGGAAAGATACAAGTCCCTGATCCCTGAAACCCGTCCAGGTGTATCCCGCACTGAGAGAACGGACGATGACAGAAAGCATGAAAAAAAATAAAAATGGATCAAATCGTCCAATGTATCAGAACGGTTAAAGGAAATAGTAATGGTTTGGAAATAAAAGAAAAAAAAAAGTCCAAAACGATGACATATTAGCGTCACATCCTCGGAGCCTTTGGGGGGGAAGAGCCCCGTCTCCAGCAGCAGGGACTTTAAAACGAGGAGACGCCGCGCAGCTCCGACCCGAGCGAGGCTGCGCGATCCCGAGCCGCGGGCACGCGCACGCTCTCTGCTGCGGCGACGCGCAGCTCAGCTGATCCCAGCAGGAACCGAACGGCATTGTGGGATTCGCCGGGACATTGTTATACAGGACTGTCTCAGAAAATTAGAATATTGTGATAAAGTTCTTTATTTTCTGTAATGCAATTAAAAAAACAAAAATGTCATACATTATGGATTCATTACAAATCAACTGAAATATTGCAAGCCTTTTATTATTTTAATTTAGCTGATTATGGCTTACATTTTAAGATTAAGATTCACAGAATATTCTAATTTTTTGAGATAGGATATTTGAGTTTCTTAAGCTGTAAGCCATGATCAGCAATATTAAAATAATAAAAGGCTTGCAATATTTCAGTTGATTTGTAATGAATCCAGAATGTATGACATTTTTGTTTCTGTAATGCATTACAGAAAATCACAATATTCAAATTTTCTGAGACAGTCCTGTACTATGTCGGTTCATAGTTATTTCTCATAGAGAGGTAAATATCATATTCATTGTAGTAAGTGGAGGAACAGCAAACCTTCCTTTGATTGCTTTTTAAATTATTTTAAATTATTCTTCTTATCCCTAAAATAAATAGACTCCAACAAAATGGCTAAAAAGATTTGTGACAATATATCTTGTTTTCTGCTTTTTTGATACATGCCTCAGTCCTTGCTCCTCTTTTTGGCACGTTTGTTTGCCTGATTTTTTAAAAATACTGTGATACTTTTATAGTTTGCACTTTATAAAAAACCCTGTTTTGTCTTTTATTTCAATATATAGTTTTTTTCTTTCTATATAGCTCTATATTTGACAGCATCTCATATTATGTCTACTAAATATACTATCATCCTTAGGAGAAGATGTTTAAAAAAAAAAAATGTACATGTATATTTGTCTATGGTTTGTTTTTCTCTATTTTTTTTCCCTTTGATTTGTTTTATGGTTTGGTATGTGGTTTTATTAATCTACTGAATCTGGATCATCTCTCAAGTTTAACTCCAGTTATTCACTGAGAAAGAATGTATTAAAGATCGTTTAAAATGTTTCACGACAGAGTTTGTAAAATAAAAGGTAGAAGAATAAAAAATACGTTTTATAAAACTGGAAAAAAAAAACAAAAAAAACTATGTCGGTTCATATATGACGCAGAGAAATAGGGTGGAAAAACCGTGATGTTAAATTAATTGTTTAGATATTCACAACATTTGCAGGTTTTTGATAAACTAATTACTAATTAATCTCGGTCTGCTACTGTATTCAGTTTTAGTATGAATGGAAGGAAGTTAAATTAACCATTTCATTATGAAAAGCCAGAGATAAATTTGAAATATTGTGAATTAAAGTAAATAGGTGGATTGTAAATTAAATTTAAAAAAAAGTTAATTAATAAATCACATTTTTTTAATTAAAGTGTATCGCTACTGTAGTTTTCTATTAATCCAAATTCTTTACTATAAAAACACCTTTTGCACTCACACCATCCAAACAATAAGACAAAGCCAACATACATAACAGCTGCATCTTGTCGAAGCCTAGGGGTCACCAATCCAGGTCCTCGAGGGCCAGTGTCTTGCATGTTTTAGAGTTTTCTCTGCTTTAACACACCTGATTCCAATTAATCATCGTCATCAGCTTGTCATTGAGGTCTGCACAATTCTCTTAACGACACAGTCACTTTTATCACGGTGCAATGAAGCAGCGAAACATGTAAAACATGCAGGACACCGGCCCTCGAGGACCAGGATTGGTGACCCAAAACCAAAACATTGCTTGCCTTTGTAGAGAAATTAGGAAATGAGTGTGAAGTGATTTGAACAGCGCCCCCTAGTGGACAAAACATGCAACGGAAACATGCTACTGTTCCTTAGTTACCGCCACAGTCATATCTCTGGGCGTAATAAAATGCATTTACTTATTTTACTGCAACAAAGTATTTTGTAATTGTAATTTTAATTGTAATTGTCACTTTACTTTTACGTAAGTATGATTCTTTCTTTGGTATTTTACTTTGTTACAGTCTAAATTTCCTTCATGTCAGATAAGAGTGGAAAGCTTTAAAAAAAAAAATGCACAAAAAAAACAACAGATGAAGCCAGGCACATGGAGACAAGGAAGAAAAAGCACAGACACCTAAATCTTGGTGCTGATATTTTCTACTATTTGTTACTTACTCATCCAAAAGTATACACTGATATGCTCTATCACTGACCAGCTAGTACTGGCAGATAACAAGGTAAAAAGACTTGTATTTAAGAATCTACTCCTCTGCATGACAAAGAACCTGAAAGTTCATGAGGGAAAAAATGTCCAGAGCATGTGATCAGAAACTGGTTTCACATACAGTACTGTACATAGTTTTTTTTTCTTTTTTTTCAGTGCTTCAAACTTGTAGCTTTGATTGGCTTTTCAATTTTAAACAGTAGAGTCTTTCGAGTATCTTAATGGGATTGTTTTTTGTTCATCCTCATAAGCTTCTGGACTGGGATACCGAACAATGAAAACGTGTCAGTGTTAATTCACATATCAAAGTTTTAAACTTAAGAAAGATGATTGTAGTGAGCGAACTGAATCCAGATATCTTAATTTATTTTGCTTTATTATTTTAAATCCATCCATTTTCCTGCCACACTCAAAAGATGTCTTTTTTCCATCCCATGGCCTTGTGAGATGCTCATATCATCCAAACTGGTGCATGCTCTGAATTTTGGTCCTTCTGATCCGCAAAGAAAAAAGCAATAGCATATGAACAAACATCTGATATTGCTTACAGTTATAATATAATCTTTTCAATCCTGGAAAATCCTTCTCACCCCCTGTACAACGAGGTGTGGCTGATGGGCAGCTCATTCAGCCAGCGGATTATTCCAACCAGGTCCAGGACTGAACGAGTCAGACTTTATACCAACTGCCATCAGACTTTATAACAACAGCTTGACTTAACCTCTCCCTGCTCTGGATGAACTCTTTTCTGTCCTCCTTCCACTCTGTTGCTGTGTGTGTGTGTGTGTGTGTGTGTGTATATGTGTACAAACACATATATATATATATATATATATATATATATATATATATATATATATATATATATATATATATATATATATATATATATATATATACAAACACATATATACTGAATCTTTATCTATTTTCATTGTTACGTATGTGTCATATACACACACACACACACCCACACACACACACACAAAATACAGACCAAGGGTTTGGACACACTTCCCCATTTGTTTGAATGAGAAGGTATGTCCAAACGTTTGGTCTGTACTGTGTACTGTATACATACATACATACACACATACATACATACATACATACATACATACATACATACATACATACATACATACATACATACATACATACATACATACATACATACATACATACATACATACATACATACATACGTATGTATTTATATATTCTATTTCTTGAACCCAGTATTTCTTATACATTACATTACATAATACTGGAATTTCCTCCTGGGGATAAATAAAATATATCTTTATTTTTAATGTGACTTGCGTAACACCAGCATACATTAAACCGAAGCCAACAGTAACAATTTTTGAATATTTGCAAAAAAGTAAAGATTCATATGCAAAAAACAATGTTCACCGCGATATCTGACTTTACAACTGAATACAATGAACTACTACTGCCATTTTGACAACAAATCATATTATTAATCTATATGATTGTACATTTTTTCTTTTAATATTATTTGTTATTTTGCATTGCACCAATCACCACAAAGAATTCCTTGTGTGTGTGTTAAACTACTTGGCAATAAACTTCTTTCTGATTTCTCATTCTAATTATAAATCCATGAATACTACTAAAATGTAACTTATCTAGACTCAAAACCAAACCTAATGCCGCCCTTATCTACTAAATAATAAATTATTAATTGATCAAGCCCAACCTAAAGAATAATTAACTAGAAGTCCCAGTAACACCACCAGGTGGCGCTACAAACCTCTGCACCGCTCGAGTAACAACATCGCACGTCGTCATCACTGAATGCCACGAGTAAAACCCGCCGCAGCACGACCTGACGGGGGCTAGAAAATGTACTCTTCCGCAAGGTTAAGCAAAAACATCTCACCTTAACAAGGGGAAAAAAAAATCTCAACGTGTCATAAAATGTCTGCTTCACAACAGCAACAAGCGGCTCATATTAATACAAAACTGAAAGCCATGTCGGTTGCCAAATATTCACAAACCCCACTTGATAACATCGACAAGAGCTAGCTGGAAAAACGACAACAAGCTCAACGTTGAGCCCTTTATATATGCGCTCTGGACGACAAAAATATTGAATGAACAGCCACGCCACGGTTAGAGGAAGACATAAGTGAAGCATAAGTACCCATGGTGTCCGGCGGCAGCCCCGGCCAGCGAGCAGCTGCTGCTCCATGATAACGACGCACCGCCGCGCTCAAGCCTGAATTATGGTCCTGCGTTAAACCGACGCAGAGCTACGGCGTAGGTAGTGCTGCCACCTTTCAGAGATAGAGATAAGGGATACCACGATTTTAGCAGCGCAAGTGCCAAAAAAAGGGACATCCTCAAAACTTTTAAAATGCATAGAAATGTATTTATTTTATATAAAAAAAAGTATTAAATTAAAGTTTAAAGTGCTTTAATAACAATGAACTTGCATGACTGTACAGACAGCCAACCATACTAGCAACTGAAATAGTCTCCTATCTATGCTATGTATGTCCACATCAGCCCAGATGTTATAGCCTACAGGTGAAGAATATGGTGTAAAAGTTAATTTCAATAATTCAACTTAAAAGGTGAAACTAATACATGTATATTACATAGTCTCATTACAGGCAAAGCAATAGAATAGAATAGAATAGAATAGAATAGAATAGAATAGAATAGAATAGAATAGAAGACTTTATTTATCTCCCAGAGGAGAAATTCAGTCGTGCAGCAACCAAAACACACACACGCTTTATACAAAAAATTTAAAATAGAAATAACCAATAAATAGTTAAATAATAAAGAGAGCAATATAAAAAGTAGAAAAAGAGTATGTACAAGACAGAAAAAAATAGTAAACACAAAAAAAATTGATAATATTTACAAATAATTTACAAATATTTTCAATACTTGAGGTATTTGAGGTATTTACTGGTTATGGCTCAAGATGTTAAGCCTTTATTTGTTATAATTTTGATGATTGAATTGTTTATAGATTTCATAATATATTCTAATTTTTTGAGATTTATTTATTTGGGGTTTTTATAAACTGTGAGCGATAATCACCAAAATTATAACAAATAAAGGCTTGAAATATCTCACTTTGAACGTAGTGGGAAATAATACATTTGTTTCACCTTAAATTGAATTTACTACGAATGAAGTTTTGCAATATATTCAAATTTTCCAACCTTCACCTGTATATTATGACATAAATAGATAAGAGCATAATATATGTCTGTATTGGTTCAATACGGAACGCAATTTTTAATTCCCAATTACGGAAATATTCCTTATTTCAAGTACGGTGCGCTTCGCTGCGTACCCTACGCCGTAGGCATAACGCGGAACCATAAATCACGCTTGAAGCGTCCGCGCTTCTTTCGGCGACCGCGTACGTCCTTGTATCCCTCCGCCTGCGGTAGCGGTGCTAAGGCTGGAGCAGCCACCATTTTGCATGTCTGGTGTGTTCCTCCCTCCATCGCTCATAGAGACGATCCCAGTCCTTTTCTGGCATCAGTACGGCTTGTAAGTACACCCGAGGGGTAATATATCGGCCGGGGTGTGTAAAAACGGGTCTGCTTTAACGTAACCCCCCGTGGTTTTGGTGGTATGTGCGGTGTCAAGCCTCCCGTAGGAAGAGGGTTGTGCCGCTTAGCCCCGCTAGCCCCGCTAGCATCGCTACTGCCCAGCTGGCTGTGCACAGTTTCTCTAAGTGCACCGTGCGGATCCCCCCCCACCCCCCACCAGGACTCAACATCCACCCTGACAGCGTGCAACAACAATTGTAAAGCTGGCGTTGTCATAACTAGAGGAAATAATCGCCACTCGCCGTTTAATTCTCCCACCATTCGCACTGGTTAAGAGTGCGAGTGCGACGGCGTAGGCTACGCGGCGACGCGCACCGTACGGTTGCGTTGGTGTGACGCGGAACCATAAATCAGCCCTTAGAGGATGATTGTCAGCTAGGTAGCTGGCGCTGTAGAGGACTCGGTAATCCAAACGCTCCTAGAAGGCCGAAACTGCAACATGTCCCAGCAAAGTCAGGTTAAATCACCTCATTGGACACGCAACCCCCCTCTCCCCCCCTTTTGAACGGATTTCTTTACTGATATTGACGTAAAATCTTGAGTTTGTTTGAGTCCTGTCAGCCAAGGTGAAGCTGCTGGTTGTTGTTAAACCTGTCAACTTCTAGTTTATACTAAGATTAGCTCATGCTTGACTATGTGTTTTACAGTTATGGTTTTTGCTTTTGTTTTATACACGAATTTGTGTCTGTAATGTTCTTACAGTTGGTGAATTGTGAATATTATCAGTGAAAAGTCATGCGGGTATCCAGGAAGCTGATACAGCTGTAATGTCATGAGGACGTGGACTCTGATTTTTTTTTTTTTTCCTTCTTCTTGTTTCGTGGCATAGTTATCTCCTGTTGACAGCATTATTATCGTTTGTAACTGAACGATACACTCTTAAATAAGGTATCCCCCGCCGTGCTCTTGGCACTTGTTGCGTGGGGCAGCAGGTTAACGTCAGGGAAGTTGTTCCTATGTAGGAAGTGAGCTAATGGACGTCAAGTGCAGTGTGTGGATTCCTACAAGTCTGGCAGCTTCACGTTTCATTTCCATGAACCAAAAGCAGAAGATGTGACATGGTTATATCCAGGGTTATATTGTATCAGTGGAATTAAAACTGAACAATTATGCAAAATCATCACAGTCGGATCAAATATTTGCAACCAGACAATTATGTAATGATTAAGACACACGATTACACAAAAACTTCCTGTTGACTAAGATTCTGTTCGCACCTACATTTTAAAAGTGATCCTGAATGATCTAATCAAAAGTGGATGACTCTAGGACAGGTGCATCGGTTCACTGTCCTGGCATTAAGACATTTGTTTAGAGTGGCAGTTTGTGATTGGATACATGATTTCCATCTGCAAATACCATATGTGGTATTGCTCTTTAGCTGTGGAAGGCAGTGATTCAATAAACCATATCTATTTCCATGGGAAGAAATAGGAATAACAATATGTTCATCTGTTTGTTTGGTTGTTTTTTTTCCAGCTTTAACTAACAGATGACCCCAATGTAAACCTTAAACATGGAAGATAACAATAGGCTTAAGCCATTAATTGGATCCGTCAGAATTTAAAAGAAAAGATAAGGTAGGCAGTCAGTGATGTTGTAGTCTGTTGTTATGGCTCATGCTTGTTGTTTTGCACTTTGATGTGACACAATTTTTGTGGGAATGACTACACCCTTCTGCCTGGACAGAAGATGACAGTTGCATATGCATCCCTTCAGTGTGACCTGAGACACAGCTGCACTGAAGGGTGAAGCTTGGTGTGTTCACACTGCGGGAAGATTTTGGCCACATGTGGCCCATAACGCCTCTGAATGTGGTTTGGGTTATTGACTCTCAATCCATCCTCATGTGTTTACACTTGCCCTTAATCCTGTCCACTTTTGATCAGCTCACTTAGGACAGATTTTAAAACCAGGTGTAAATGGGGCCAAAAAGTAGCAGATAGAGAGCAATGTCCGAAACTGGCATAAGGGCCCTTTTGAGAAGCATATACCCAACAGAGTGGTTGTGCTGCATGTTTCATTTTTGGATCATGGTGCTGTCAATGTAGTGTGTAAACATTTGTTTTGCATATTGTATACTTTACTTGACTAAAATAACATTAGCAAGTTGTTTTGGGTCTAAACATGCTTGTGTCCCCCAACAACATATGTTGTACAATTTAGACTTACCCCTATGTTTTGCATTCATTTAGGATGAGTGTCCATTAGGAATGGGTGATATTTTACCGTTCACGATAAACCGTCCAAAAAATTCCTCACGATAAGAATTTGTCATCTCGCGATAAAAACGATAAATTCCTGTTGATGACGTTTTTGTGTAAAGCTGGGAAGGAAGGAAGGAAGGAAGGAAGGAAGGAAGGAAGGAAGGAAGGAAGGAAGGAAGGAAGGAAGGAAGGAAGGAAGGAAGGAAGGAAGGAAGGAAGGAAGGAAGGAAGGAAGGAAGGAAGGAAGGAAGGAAGGAAGGAAGGAAGGAAGGAAGGAAGGAAGGAAGGAAGGAAGGAAGGAAGGAAGGAAGGAAGGAAGGAAGGAAGGAAGGAAGGAAGGAAGGAAGGAAGGAAGGAAGGAAGGAAGGAAGGAAGGAAGGAAGGAAGGAAGGAAGGAAGGAAGGAAGGAAGGAAGGAAGGATTCCCGTTGATGACGTTTTTGTGTAACAAACATGGCGGATCTGAGAGCGAGATAGATTTATAGTTAAAAAGATGGAGTTGAATTGTTTTTTTTTTTTTTATCGTTATTGGGATAAATGCCAGAAATTATCGTGATACATTTTTTAGTCCATACCGCCCATCCCTAGTGTCCATTTTCTTTTGGGGACAAAGCTGTGGAAGTCAAAAAGCCTGTCCCACTGGGTATAAAATTCCCATAGATAAAGGAACATCTGACCTTAAGTTGCAACATGCTATATGGAGAGGTTAGATTAGATTAGACTTTACCTGAATTGCAGCCATACCCAGTTATTACCATTTCTACTATATAAAAAATCTTGCAGCATTATGTTCTTCTGCTTTTTATCCTGTCTGTTTTTATGTATTATCTGTTCTATGGGCAAGTCATGATCTACGTCAGCTTTTATAATATGGAAAATTGGAGAAGTACCATCTTCAAATATCCCCAGGTTCTTGTGAGAAAATCACCAGTTCAAATTGTAGAAGATTATATTTATCTGCAGAGAAGGGATATTCAACACATAATGGCACCACAGTTACAACTCTGTTACCTTTTTATGTTGTTTAATAGAGCCAACATAAAACAATGTCATGCTTGAAACAACATTCTATGATCTTAAATAAAACTACTTGACCACGAGTTACTCTTGACATGGTTATGGTAGGTAAGACCCCATTTCTACTGGATGCAAAACTTATAAACATGCACTAGCATCTGGCTTATGTATTCAGAGGGTGAGTGTATCAGCATTTGTTGTTCTGTGGTCAAATTACTCGAGAAATGTCATGTCCAGCATCAACGGTAAAGGAAATATGACACCGGGCTCAATATTGTAACTTTTGCGCTGCACTTGGAACTGCACAAGTGTACACTGAAACAATATAACTTTTAGTAGCTTTATTAACCTTCAGCTTTGTACTTAGAAGGTTCTGAAACTGAGAGGAAAAGCAACTCACAGATAATTAGGAGGCACTAACATACTGGCGGTCTGTAACATTTACGTAAAAGTGGACTTTCTCCATATTGTTATGACAGTGTCATGGGCATGCTCCTTTTTGGTTTACCCCGGGAGGAGGGGAAAAAGAGGTGGTCAGATATTATGCCTTTCTGGAAAGTGGCCTTTACACAGGCTCCAAGACCAGAAAAAAGGGGGAAATATTCCTCATAGAAAAGCCAGTATGTTTTTGAGCTATGAATGATCCATTATAGCTGTCTAGTTAAGTAGTCTGCCACCCCACTCTGTCCTGGTATGTAGGACTAGTTTATCCTGTAAACTAATGCTGCCTCATACTTGGAAGGCATTGCTCTAAAGCCACAGGTCCTGTCTAGTGGTTTGATGAGTTGCTCCTGATTGAAATGGGTTTGTCCTCCAAGGTAACCGTGTAACAATGTGTAAAAAAAATTGCTATTTGTGCTTAGTCTTCAGTTTTGTTTATTAATAATATAGTATCAAATATTGCTAGGTATGCAGAGCACAAATCACAAATATTTGGCTATGATTAAAGCAATAAAGCAGCTGAGTTGTCTGATGATCTTCTGGTCTAGTTCAACTCCAGCTCCTTCTGAAAGAGAGGCTAGCACCAAGTGTAGTTTTGTGTATGTACACATTCCAGTCATTGACTCTTGACTGCATTTAGTAAGTAATATACAATCATTACAAGGGTGCTTGATCTCCTTTTGCTTTGTTTTCTCACTTTTAAGAGTTGATAAGTTGACTGCTCTATTCTATGGTAAATAGAAGATAAATATGCATTTTGCTTGTGTGCTGGTTGGCAAGGTCAGAAAGTTCATAAAAGCAGATCTCATAAGAGGTTGTGCCTGCTATGAACATTTTAAGGTACCGTACATGCAAAATATACCTCATGCCAAGCTTTGTGATTTATTCATGTTTTCTGTTCTTTAAGGTCTCTTGTGAATACGGCTAATTTTTTATGCAATACTTTTTTTATGCAAATCAGTTTTGTCATAATTGCGACAAACACGGGCCGCTCGGTGGTGCAGTGGGTTAAGCAAGCAGCTCGTATACTGAGGCTACAGTCCTCCTGCAGCAGTCACAGGTTCGAATCCCGGCCTGCGCACCTTTGCTGCATGTCATCCCCATTCTCTCTCTCTCACTTCCTGTCTGCAACTTGAATAAAGGGCCACTAGAGCCACAAAAAATCTTTAAAAATAAATAAATAATAATAATAATTGCGACAAACACCCTAAAATGTATTGAGCTGTTTTATCTGAGGTAGGGCTCATGAGCTGTATGGGTCATTGTTTTTGGTCACTACCAAATTTGTTTTAAGGAAAAGTATTTTACACACATTTTCCTTTGTTTGATAAGAATAAAAGCAAGCTGGTGAACTATTGATCCCATAGTATTTTTATTTCTATTTTAGGTTTTTTTTTCCATAAGCTCATTACATTATGTTATTTCCTAGTGACAGTGTTTCCTAGTGACAGTGATGGATGATTTTATTTTGAATGCTTTAGGGTTACTTTCAGTACAGCAAGAATATGAGTTAGTTTTAGTACAGCAAGAATAATCAACCCTAACTGTATCTGCTCTCAGTAATGCCTGGATTTGCTTTCTCTGTTGATTTAAGCACAGCAAGAGATGTGTAACTATGATTCATCCAGTCAAACACTAGGGCCATTCAGCTGAGGTAATTTAAATGGTGTTAGGACGGACAGTAGATCTCTGGCTTTATTAAAGTGTGGCCTTCCCTGACCCGCCTCCCGATTCTTCTTTGATCAGAGTGAATTCTTTGAATTTGTAAAAGCTGCTACCTTATTCAACAAAGTTGTCCTCTTTCCACTCTCTCTGTGGATTCTTGTTTCTTTCAGGCTGGCATAGTATCAAATAAATTCCTTTTGATATAATGATGATCCTTTTGAAAATGGTCAGAAATACTGGGGAGTATTTCCTTTGGTTTATTAGTTAAAAACAATTCCCTTAATGCTGTCGATACTCTGGTTACTTTTGTTGTGTGTAATCAGGAAAAGCAGTTCACTTTTTCCATTAAGTTTTATGGGACTGCAGTGAGTACAATTATATTACCATTAACTGGAGAGGACACATGGATCTACAAAGTTTATTCCTTTTAAAAAAAAAAAAAAAAAAAAAAAGGTATTCCTTAAAAGCTTAGCATGACAGCAATCCCGTCAAAGGAAAAAAATAATCACATGAAAACTAAATTAATCTAAATATGGATGATATTAAAGTAGCTTTTGTCAATGTTGACAACCTTTTCCGTCATACCTCTAGAGTCTGTGGATCTTTATGATTGTCTGGCAATTTTTTGATCTTGAAATCTTCTGACCAGTGTGAAAACAGTAGTTGCACTCTGGTGTGGACTAGAACAACCGGATCCCGGTGCCGTCCACTACAATGTTCCTTTCCACCTGTTGCCATGCTTCACTCTGAAACTACAGTGAAGATGTGGTTAAAAAAAAAATTTTGTTTGTTTTTTTGATAAAGTAAAAGGGACTACAAGGGCCCTGGTTAGTAAAACATTCATCATAGCCACCACAGCCAGTTGCTGTTGATCACTTAAGGAATCATTTTTATCCATCATAGAATCAGTGGACAACACACATTAGTTTCTAGTCACATAAAGGGTTTCCTGAAATTAAGTACCCAATTTATTCACTGGGAAAATTCACAAATTAAACCCAAAGGTTTGGAAAAGCATTGCTGCCTAGTCTGACCTTCAGGTTGTCATCTTTGATTTGCTATATTTTAAATCATTTTAATGTTTTGCGCTGAAATTAATTACACACTACAGCCTGTCGAAATTAATAGGAGGAATATAATTTATATAAAATCATTTTTTTGTTATATTTTAATAATTGACAGACACTATCATTTTGCACTGTACAGTAGTTTTTATTTATTTTTTTTTCTGGATCAACTACAGTGGTGCTAACCCATATTTTGGGGGGGCTCAAATTAATTCCAGAATTTCAATGTCAATATATATACACACACACACACACACAGACTCAGATGCTATTAACAGCACACAGGTGGATCGAAGTGAGAGGCTTAACATCCGGCATGGTCTGGGTGTATCTGGGGGATGCTGCTGCTGTTGTTGCGGGCGGGTGCGCCTTCAGTTACAAAACAATATTTACACTTAAACATTGAAATATGCCATTTCTGATATTGTCAAAACGGACAGGGCAGGTTGGCTTACCGTTTTCAGGTGATACGCCATGTTTGATGTGGAGCTGAGATATGCAAACTGTTGCTTGCAAAGTTTGCATTCAATTATTTTCCTATCGTCTCTTTTTATGAAATTCTACCACACTGCAGATGTCTCTGACATGATAGAGTTCAACAAATCACCGGACCATGTCCTTCTACTTCACAATCTATCTGTCTCTAGTCAGTGGGGTGTGCTTATCCAAAATAGCTAAAACAAGGGGGCGTCCAAAGACGGACTTTCACCTGTGAAAGAGGTGTGCTCTGAAAACAAACTTTAGAACTTGGTACTTTCCTCCGGATTAAATTAACTTGAAGAATGATCAATCAGAATTTTGGTCGAGCCAGACCGCACCGACCAATAAATCAACCAGTCGACTGAAAGATTACAGCCCTAGTTAGGAGAGTGAGTTGGTACAAAATTATAATAATACAATTTAAGTGACTTTAGTATACATTTTAAGGTTGTCATGACTAGTCGACATCTAGTTTTCATTGTCTAAGAAACATAGGGGGCGGGGTACTCATCAAACAACCTGCAGTCTTTGATTCTTTTTTTTTTCAAATTTATTTTTTGCTCCATTCTGAGAGTACGGTAACCTTAGTACCATGACATCTCCAGCATCATAATATGGATTCCCCCTGTTTGGGTTATGGGAGCTGGTGACATATTTTTTCCTAAAACAGCAACTGCGAAGCAATCTGTGCACAGGGTTTTCATTTTATTTCTCAAAGTCCTTGGTTTGCTCTACAAATGTTATGTCTTTCACCTTCTCTGCCTCAAGCACTGTAACCTGTGTAGGACAGTAACCTGGAATATGAAGCTTTCTGTACCTTCAAATGAATTCAGCTAGTTCAAATAAAACTTGCTCCAACCTCAGTGTTATGTATAATATTGCCTACCGGTACTTTTTGTAGGATTTTTTTTTTTTTTAATTATTTTTCATTGGAAGTGTAGCTTTAATGTTTTGATGTCTTGTGCTTTTTAATTGGCAAATTATTGATCATTCATTAATTACATTTTCTGTGTTCCTCAGAGAATGCCAGCTCCGATCAGACTGCGGGAGCTGATCCGGACCATCCGGACGGCACGGACCCAGGCAGAGGAGCGCGAGATGATCCAGAAAGAGTGTGCTGCTATCCGTTCATCCTTTAGAGAAGAAGACAACACATACCGTTGCAGAAATGTGGCGAAACTCCTCTATATGCACATGTTGGGCTACCCAGCACACTTTGGACAGGTATGTTTTAGTGAAGCCAGGGCGATGACTGGGGAGGTTCATGAGGCTTTTTAAATTTCTGCAGATTTTCCACTGGATTTTGTGACACACTTCTTTAATTATCATTTTTTAAAGCTGGAGTGTCTGAAGCTGATCGCCTCCCAGAAGTTCACTGACAAACGAATAGGTTACTTAGGAGCTATGCTGCTGCTGGATGAGAGACAAGATGTTCATCTTCTAATGACTAATTGCATTAAGAAGTAAGTGGTCGGATAAGTTTATTATATTATGTCCAATATGCAACTGTTAAGATATAGCTCAGTATTGTATTATCAGATACAATTTGCTGATTCAGAATGTTGTTAAAAATGGCCTCATCTGCTGCAAAACCTTCATATCCTTTTGCTCTTCTCTTTAATGGACTTTTGCTTATTTCCCCACCAAGTTTCCCCTCCTCACAATGTTCCTTGTTTGCATAGCACTGTTTCCATGACTTACTTGACTACTCTCTTCTTTATCAGTGATTTAAATCACAGCACGCAATACGTCCAGGGCCTGGCTTTGTGCACTTTAGGCTGCATGGGTTCTTCAGAAATGTGTCGTGACCTGGCAGGGGAAGTGGAGAAGCTTCTCAAAACATCCAACTCTTACTTGAGGAAAAAAGTAAGATTCACTCTTGTCAAGTTTAGACAAACACTTGAAGCATCTATTTTTCTTTGTTTGACTATTGAGGGTAGTAAATGTTGTTGTGCTGAAGAATTGCAGAAGTGAGATACTGTGTTAAACATTGGACCCTGTTTTATTTACATGTTTAACAGGCAGCACTGTGTGCAGTTCATGTGATCAGGAAGGTCCCGGAACTGATGGAAATGTTCCTACCAGCCACAAAAAACTTGTTGAGCGAGAAGAACCATGGTAGGTAGAAACATTTTGTCAGGATGTAGTGACTAACGGAGGGATATAGTTTTCCTCGACAAATTCAGAATTCATCCTGTTTTCTGCCACTGATGGATGCACGGAAGCTCATGTCCTTTGAGTAACTTGAATCTCTTAACATATTTTGGTCGTGTTGTACTAAATGCCTCAATTTCAATTAACTGCCCTTGAAGATGCATTTATTTGTTTGCTATTTGTAAATAATGATTTAGTCTTTCACTGCCCACAATGTATGAATGGTAAAATAGTTCACAGCCATAAGACTCAAAAATATATTCCAAACATTTTCAAGAATTGCTGCTGTGATCTTGAATATGTAAACTAAGAATGTACATCTCAAACGCAGATCATCTCCTTTTTAATTTTCTCATCACGTTTCCGAATAACCAACCAAATCAACAGGTTCTCTGACTTTTTAACATCTTTTTTTATGACATATTTACTACTTTGTGACCTCACCTGTGCTTTCTACTGCTTCTAACACTGAAATCAAGTCCCAAGGAGGTGGCTGTGTGATAATATTTGACTCAGATTTACGAGGCCATCATTTGATGGCCACTGAGATGAATCATATGTATGCTACTGTCATATCTGACTAGTTAGGCAGTCATAAAAAACGGACAAAGGTTTATCTGTAAATATCTTGTAATGAATGTCATGAGGATAGTAACACCCTGTAATCTGCCATACAGTATTATGCCATCAATGTAAGGTATACAATTAATTGTAATTGAAAAAATGATATATTAATCTTTGTCATTCCTCTCAAATGAATGACGGAAATGATCTGTAATAGAAAAGTAGGTTGTGTAAAAGCTTGGTACATCCCATGCATGTTTATGTAAAACAAGCCTTGTTTTTAATTATTTGAATATATATGAATTTGTTTCTAAATGTTTCTGATATCACTGCAGACTCTCAAACATACAGACTCTTGGCTTGACTCTTGCTGACTTGATTAATGCGGGGTTCCAGTTTTACAATGTTAATGCAGCGTAAATAACTTGTCCTCTCCATTTACCCAGGTGTTCTGCATACATCAGTTGTTCTCCTCACTGAGATGTGTGAAAGAAGTCCAGACATGCTGGCCCACTTCAGAAAGGTACAAACAGATTCACTGACCTAAAGGAGCTTTAAGTATTACTGCATTTGTCGTAAGCTCATACCACATTTCATTCTCTTTGGTTAAACATCTTATTTTGATGGCTAAGATAGTCCAACATATTAAGCTGTATGAGGTTTGGATTGCGCTACAGGTGTCCTCTACATTCAAAATATGTCTGTCTTTTATCTCCTTCCACTGTCTTTTCCTTTGTATCTCAACTGCTGCTGTACCTGACACTCTCTAGTGTAACACAATTTATGCCAGAAGCACCACTCCTCATGCTCAAAATTTGAACATTATTTTTAAGATCTCTGAAATTGAATGATTTCCAATTTCCCCTCCCTAACATCTACTTCATATTTTTTCTGTCATTTGTCTTTGTTACAATTCCTGCATTGTGTTAGAATGAGAAGGTAAGAGTGCATTCTGATCTCATAGCTGGTGCATGCTGTTAATAGTAATCACTCCTCACAGTCACTTCGGATGTAACCTGATTTTTGTTGAGTAATTTCATGTTGTGTTTTAATTTAGATTTATTTTTTTCAACTTGTACGGTGATCATCACTATGTCAGTGTTTTGAATATGATCAGTTTTTGATTCATTTGTCAGATACATTGTTCACTATTGTTTTGCCTAATATGTAACTCATTTGATCACTGTCTATTTAAAAGTGATGCAGTGGGTGTTTTCACGTGATAGCCACAGGTGTCACTAGGACCAGATGATTTCTGCTGTATCTGTGTTACTGCATTAAGGATGCTTATACAACATTTGGACATTAACTACCCAAGTCTATATGATTGGGGAGAGGTGGCATGGTTTTGACTACATTTAAAAAAAAAAAAAAAGTTTGACAGATATGGTATTAGGATGCCATGTTATGAAGGTTCAAAGGTTTGTATTTATCCTTGTTTTTAAAACCGTACTCAACATTTCATGCACAGCATACTAAGCATTGTAATCCCCATCAGCCATCAGTTTCTTAACTTGGTGTTTGAGACAAACCTTGACATTCATTCTACAGAAAATAAAAGTGCAGTCTCTGCTCATCCTGTAAATTGTTCCTGCGTAGAACTGTAGTCTCTTGTTAAAGACTGGAAGCATGTTGAAACACAACTGGGGGGAAAAAAAGCAAACTTCCTTACAACTTGAAACCTTTTTATTTATATATGCTGCAAGTAGTTGGTGCCCCCCCCCCCCCCCCCCCCAAAACAAAAAAAAAAAAAGACAAGGCAAGTGTATTTGTCTTTTTTTTGACTTTGCATTATTTATACTGAGGGTGTTTTCACTTTTGTGACTTAAAGGGTTGAAAATGTTTGCCGAGAGCATTACTGTACACGGTGGTATATTACTTCCAAAAATATTTGAAGATTGCTTCAAGGTCACATATCCCATTTTAGAGACGCAGTCCTTGAAATTACTTGGAAAAAATAAATTACTTAATAGGATGAATTTTCCCACCTCATTTGCGTCGAAGCTATTGCTGCTTTTACATATCAAACCACATGAAAAGTGGCAGAATTGTGACTCCACAGTTTCTTTTCTATATTAATCCAAATATTCAGTCTCACAGTCTGTACCCAATGTTTTTGTACAATCAAGTCTTTAGTTTTACAATCTCACAAAACTGATTTTTCAGCTAGTTTTGACTGTATTATGTCACAGCAATGAACAGGAATCCCAACACCTTTTTAATTTTCCACATATGAATTTGACTATTTCCACCTTTTAATAAGGATTATTAACTTTATGTACAAAGAATAAGACTCGTGTTGTAATAGTTGATCAGGTATACTAGAAAATTGTGATCCGCACAAAATATTGTGACACATCTTTCTTTCTTTTGTGGTGTTGGTCTTTTTTATAGCTGGTTCCACAGTTGGTGAGAATCCTGAAGAACCTAATAATGTCTGGATACTCTCCTGAGCATGACGTGTCAGGCATTAGCGACCCTTTCCTGCAGGTAAGTCTCACTTGTCGAAAGTTCCTTTGACGGTAACTGATGATTTTGACTGAATGCTTGTGTTGTATCCAACTATTAGCAACCAGAAAGCTTGCAGTGGCTCACCAACAGCTAAAGTCAGGTGTGAGTGAAATAATTTCCTTTAATTAAACTGATAGGACTATTTTATTTCTTAGGTGCGGATATTGAGACTACTGCGGATTTTAGGCAAGAGTGATGATGACTCCAGTGAAGCGATGAATGACATTCTTGCACAGGTTGAAAAAAAGTATATTCTATCTCATCACTTAGATTTAACAGGTCACCAAGCAGCACTTTGACAAATTCATGCATTTACAGGTGGCAACAAACACAGAGACGAGTAAAAATGTAGGCAACGCAATCCTGTACGAGACTGTGCTGACTATTATGGACATCAAGTCGGAAAGCGGACTGAGGGTGAGTTGATTTAATATAAAGAATACTATTACAAAGACCACTTTTCGCAATTTCTGCTTTGTCTAAATGAATCTCTTCCCACAGGTTTTGGCCATTAACATACTAGGTCGCTTCCTTCTAAACAACGACAAAAATATACGGTAATAAGTCACTTGCTGTAGTGTTTCTTTCAGACATGAAGCAATTTAAGATCTCTTTTTAAAAACCCTGATGATACATGTTAATTAAACGTCCTATTCCAGATATGTGGCATTAACATCTCTACTAAAGACGGTGCAGACAGACCACAATGCAGTGCAGAGGCATCGGAGCACAATTGTGGATTGTCTAAAAGATTTGGATGTTTCCATCAAAAGGTACAAGGAACAATGCTCATGTGACTTAAGTTTTAGCTGGCTCTCTGTTTAACCATGTTATTATTTACATTTTGATTTTTATTGCTTTATAGACGTGCAATGGAACTGAGCTTTGCCCTCGTGAACGGCAACAACATTAGAGGCATGATGAAAGAGCTGCTCTACTTCCTAGATTCCTGTGACCCGGAGTTCAAAGCAGACTGTGCATCGGGAGTCTTTTTAGCTGCTGAGAAGTATGGCAACACATTATACCTGCTCTCAGCATTTTTTGCAGTAATTTGATAAGTCATCCTGTCTTGCCTCGACTTGGAGACTGTGATTTTTCAGAAATGGATGACTTTTAGTATACAGCATGTGAATAAGTTTGTGGTACCTCACTGAGTGCTGTTGTTGAAATGCTGTGTGATGAAATAAAATGAGTGATCCATCGTCTGACTGACTATGACGAGTTCATTTATATTCTGACAGCATTTGTTTACTTTTTATTTATTTTTATTTTTTTCATTTGCTTGAACCTAACACTCCTTGTTTTTACAGATATGCCCCTTCGAAAAGATGGCACATAGACACCATCATGAGAGTACTGACAACAGTACGTATACTCCTAAAACCAGAGGCTAGAGTGCCCTTGATTAACATGACTTGAGTTACATGAATTATATAAGTCGGATCTAGTAACCAACCACTGTAAAACTAAATATTTAATTAACCTTCTTTTTTGGCATCTCTGTTCATGTTTGCAGGCGGGGAGCTATGTTCGAGATGACTCCGTCCCCAACCTCATCCAGCTCATCACCAACAGTGTGGAGATGCATGCCTACACAGTACAGAGACTTTACAAGGCTTTGCTGGATGACATCTCACAGGTCAGAACAGTTCTTGTTTTATTAAAAATCCATATATAGGCTTACAGTCAGAAACTTGATTATTTATTTTGAATTGTGTATTTTAAAGTATGTTAAGATTGTGAAAAGACTGAGGTTGTTTTTGTCTGTGCTGCAGCAACCTCTGGTGCAAGTAGCGTCATGGTGCATAGGAGAGTACGGAGACCTGCTAGTGTCAGGGCAGTGTGAGGAGGAAGAGCCCATTCAGGTAAGGAGCTGGTGCAGCTATCCCCACTGAGCAACACGTGCAAAATAAAATCACACAGAAAGGAACAGTTAATCAGAGATCGTATTTTTCTTCTTCTCCTTTTTGTTACAAGGTGACGGAGGATGAAGTTCTGGATGTGTTGGAAGGCCTTCTGGTATCCAATCTGTCCGCACCTGTCACCCGAGGTTACTCACTTACTGCGATAATGAAGCTGTCTACTCGTTTCAGCGGTGTAAAGTGAGGTTTAATTTTTAATTTATTTATTATCCTTTTCTTACCACCTTTCAAAGAATCACTTGACCCCCTTTCATTACCTTTTTGGTTGTTTGTTTTTTTTTTTCAATGTAATGTTGATTTTAATATGGTCACAAGTTACAGGGGCCTTTTTAAAAAAAAGTCTAGATATTTTTTACTGAAATGTCTTCTGCGTTAGAATCTCTAGATCTCTGCTGAGTAAGACACACTGGTCTCATTGGCTTTTTGGCTCTGGCAGAGCTGTGGTCAGACTGTTGATGACAACAGCTCTGCAAGAGAAGATGTATCTGAGGACATCGTTTTTGTTCCACTCATCATTCAGATTATGTAACGATCTAAATATTGTTTCACTAGTATTTTAGCCTAGAAACACTTAATTTAAATGCTTGTAATTATAACTTTAATTACACAACATATTGTTAATATTATTCACTTTTAATCTTTTAGATTAAATCTATTTAGATATCTTTTAGATGCCTTCAAAAACGACATAACCTGCCTTACTAGCATGTAATGGTGCTTAAAGAACATGTCACACAAATAATTGTCAAAATTATGATCAGAATCAACGGTCTGTGTTGCTCTTTGTCTTTGCTAACCCCAAAAACAATTTAATTTACCTGTTTATCTTCAGCCGAATCAAGAAGGTGGTTTCGATATATGGCAGCAGCATTGACGTTGAACTTCAGCAGAGAGCTGTGGAGTACAATGCGCTTTTCAAGAAGTACGACCACATGAGGTAAGACTTTTTTCTCGCCCTGTTTAGAACATGAAATTTATTTTGTGCTCATCACAGCCACTTTTTATCTACTCTTGGGGAGTAAAAGTTCCTAGTTGTTGGGTTTGGTCCATGTTTTGTTCTTGCTTACTCTTTACCAAAGGCCAGCTCTCCTTGAACGAATGCCAATTATGGAGAAAACGGCTTCTAATGGCCCATCAGAAATTGTCCAGACAAATGGAGAGACAGAGCCATCTCTTGTGGAACCGAAACATCCACCGCTTGTAACCCCACCAACCAACCAGGTGAAGCCTGTTTTAACCACTATATTCTTTTGAATTATTTTCAAACTTTCAGTTTTAGGGATGAGAAGAATTTACCTTGTATATTTCTACTTGTTAACATAGGTTTTGTTAAGGCTTAGGTTGTGAAATACCCTGCTGCATTCAAGTTTTTCAAGTTCTGAATGAATATTCCTCAGTGAAATATGTCATTTTTACGATTCATGTTTTAACTAAGTTAATATGTTCATCCTCCCCAGGCTAATGATTTGTTAGACCTGTTGGGTGGTAATGATGTGGTGCCAGTAATCCAGACCACCACAATGCCCACCAAGCCTGCCTCAGCTGGAGGAGAGCTGCTTGATCTACTGGGCGACCTCTCACTAAGTGGTAGGCTGTTTTTTTTTAAACCCTATATACTGCTGTACAAACCTTCACGCAGCAGTGCGAATGTGATGACTAACTTGTTTCTGTGAAAGTTAATAATTCTCCAAAGTGTGGTTTATACGTCTTGCTTGTCTCAAGTTTGACTAAATACTGCCAATCATTAATTAGTTGACTGCATTTTTCTTCCAGAGACTGCATGACTTTATCTTCTACTCAGTTTAATTGACACAGTGAGGTTTCTTATGTGACTTGAAACACATGAAGGAAAAAAAAAAAAGATTGCTGTTTGTCATTGCTGTGTCCTTGTCTTTTAAATGTGTTGTTTCTCTCTCCCAGGTGGTCCAGCTCCTGCTCCTGCCCCTTCAGGACCCACTTCCCAACCTGCTTTTCTCCTGGATGGGCTCTCTTCACAACCACTGTTTAATGACATCGCAGCTGCAGGTGAGTCGTAGAGGCCAAGCTCCACCTAAAATACAATAGTTTGTCATGAAGCAAATTGTCATGCGTTTTTTTGTTGGTGTTTTTTGTTTTGTATTACCATAACCAGTCCTAAAAAGTTGAGAATCTCTAAATCTTTATTCATTTGTCATCCTGAAATGTCTACTTAGGCATCCCTCCAATGACAGCATACAACAAGAATGGACTGAAAATAGACTTTACATTTGAAAGGGCGAACCCCAACCCAAATATCGCAGTCATCACCATCCACGCATCCAATTCTACAGAGACAGACATGACCGAGTTTGTTTTTCAGGCTGCAGTACCAAAGGTAAGAGGACACATTACCCATTTCAATGATCCTATACTTTTTCATCTGGTATGTTGAAGTTAAGAAATGCAGAAAAAGTGATTAATACACAGTAAATATCTGCTCTTATTATTGTCCTGAGCTGTATTTTCTCACTCATCCAACAGGACAGGTTTTTAATACAGGGTATTTTCCTGTATGATACAATTCTTAATGCTTGTTTCAGAAGAATGTGCAGATTGTCTGCAGTGTCTACAATTAGGACTCTTGGTTTAAATAAGACATTTGCAGTTGTAAAGCACCCAGAAATACTCATTGGGCATATTTTAATGAAGTTCTTTAATTTTCAGCAAGCTTTTATAGACCCTCTTCACTCAACAGCCAAACCGCGAACCGGTCTCAGCTTCCTTTAGTTTGTTACATGGAAACATTAGTCCTGAAGTGGGAGAAGGGGGTTTGGCTGCCACAATGAAACATCTATTTCATCTATTTTCCTGTGACCCGGAGTTCAAAGCAGACTGTGCATCGGGAGTCTTTTTAGCTGCTGAGAAGTATGGCAACACATTATAGCTGCTCTCAGCATTTTTTGCAGTAATTTGATAGGTCATCCTGTCTTGCCTGGACTTGGAGACTGTGATTTTTCAGAAATGGATGACTTTTAGTATACAGCATGTTAATAAGTTTGTGGTACCTCACTGAGTGCTGTTGTTGAAATGCTGTGTGATGATATAAAATGAGTGATCCATCGTCTGACTGACTATGATGAGTTCATTTATATTCTGACAGCATTTATTTTTTATTTATTTTTATTTTTTTCATTTGCTGAAGTTCTTTAATTTTCAGCAAGCTTTTATAGACCCTCTTCACTCAACAGCCAAACCGCGAACCGGTCTCGGCTTCCTTTAGTTTGTTACATGGAAACATTAGTCCTGAAGTGGGAGAAGGGGGTTTGGCTGCCACAATGAAACATCTATTTGCAGCATCAAATTAATGATCTATTGAACACAAACATTTTCAACCCGTTGTGTTCAGTACTCTTATCAATGGCATCATTTTTATTTTAGACCATTAAATGACATATTTTTTTCATGAGTGTCTTTAACTTTTCATCTAAGTGTCTGCTATTTGTTTGTTAGACATTCCAGCTGCAGCTCCTCTCCCCTAGTAGTAACATCGTCCCAGCGCTCAACCAGGGAACTGTCACACAGGTCATCAGAGTCCTCAATCCACAGAAGGTGAGTTTGGCTTTCATTAATATTATTTCAGGATATTTTTTCATACTTTTAAAACACACATTTAAGACTTTTATGATATGATTTCTGTGAATTTTCTATTGTTATAATCACAATCATGCTCACAAATTTCCAGCAACAACTACGAATGAGGATCAAGCTGACGTACACCCACAAAGGCTCGGCTGTGCAAGACCTATCTGAGGTTAATAACTTCCCTCCCCAGTCGTGGCAATGATGATCCGCTGCTGTCGCTCCTTACAGTCCCACCAAGGGAACTATGAACACGATTTTTCCTTTCACCTCCCACATTTCTTCCAACGGATCCCCCTGTGATGTCACTGCAGACCGCTGCCCTTGAGTTGCATGGGAAGCAGCAGAGCATTGAACACAGGAGAAATATACAGATGTTACAAAGACCCTGTTGACATTACCAGAAAAATTGGGAAAACATATCAATCAATGAACTTTCTCTTTTTCTTTCTTGATTGGTTTCCATGATCTCTTTTCTTAGTAATCTGTACTATTTTTCCCAGACACGCACACTCTCACACTCTGTTCAGCACCATTACAACACATGGAAGCACGCATGTGCATTCACTGTGACTCACTTTGCCTCGCAGGTTACTGTAGAGAAAAGTGTTGCACACTGAGCGCTGCAGTTACCATGGTTTCATGTTAAAATGCAGTTGAGGCACTTTGCTCAGTTGTTGATTGTGATTGGCTTTGCATTCGAAGTTTTCACGTGACCATCAATCCGATGATGGCGGCAGGAAAAGCTTTGAAAAGTCTTTTTAGTGCAGTCAGAGACGTGTTGGCTAACCTTTAGTTTTTTGTCCCGTCCTCCCCCTTTCATCCTCCACGTCTTGAGTGATATAACTTATCAAAGTTGTATTCATCTTGAATTACATTAATTTGCTTAAAGCATGTTTGAGCATTGCTGGGGTAACTGTAATACCAGGACTTGAAGTATAAAGGAGATTTTCTAATTCATATAGTAGGCCTCTTTATCCTGTTTATATAGGAAAACATCTGAAATTGTTTTGTCATAGTGATGAGAACGTCAACAGACCCGAGATGCCCACCTTGATCACCTGTGGCTACTTTCAGAGAGCATTCTCAGATATTTAATTTTTGTTTTTGTAAGCATCTATCTCATCTGTAGGAAAGTGACAACATGTAGATCTGTATATTAAACACAAGTTAATTGTTAGCTTGAGCATATTCACTCATGTGGATGGATATAATCCAGCTCAAACTTATATGAACACAGGTTGATTGCATTTGTGTTAGAAATCTGCATTTTCAACTTTTCCTGCATCTGTATCATCAGTCTGGCTTGCGATTTATTTACATCTCAGATTTGTTTTAACCTGGTTGTACTTGGTCACCATGCACATACATGTAAATTAAGCTTGTTATGAATGTAGTTACATGCACTGAAACCTTTTTTTCTCCCCTCCTTATGTCTTCTTTTCATGTCTTCTGTGATGAGGGCACTCATCTTAATGGCACTATTTTTTGTGAAAATAGGTTTTTATTTCTGCAGTAATTTCATTTAATTTATGCCTGGTATCAAAGTGATGTGCCTTTCTGACTTGGATAGATAAAAGCCCCAGAACTGTCAAGTTTTGTATGAGCTTCATTTGCAAATCTGATGGTGTGATGAGGATGGTGTTCTCAGTCTGAGGGAAAGGGTTTCCAGAGATTTGAATTTGTAAATTACTTAATCTGATTTTCATTCCTGTATGAGTTAATCTACCATCTGCACTGGCCCACATGGATGTCAATAGCAACGCCTTTGTCTTTGATTTGGTAAAAGCGTAAATTATAGTTATGTGAATGATTATTTCTTTGTTGTGTGGCAGATTTCCATTAAAATACATGTTGGATGATATAAGTCCTATTGATGAAGCCTATAAACAAAGGAAAATTCAAAGATAATGGCAGCTAAAGATGTAAATTTCCATAAGATGGCAAGAAGAAAACAAAATCTTCAAAATTATTATAAATGTCCCTTCCCCACCTCTGCATCAATTAACAGATATAAAATCGTAAATCTGGATCCCACAAAGAGGTACTGGAACAAATTGTTCTGTATTGACTGTTAGATGATTTGAGCACGACTTATACACACTCGTCTCCTCCAAATCAGAGTTGCAACCATGCTGTCGGGGACAGTAACATTAATACCTCACAGTGCTCTTTATTTCTGTTAGCTTTCAGTGGCGACGGATTTGACAGCTTGGTTTGAGCCATGATTTGCAATCACGGGGAGCATCTGCATGAGAGAAACTAATGGTAGCTTGTGCATCTCATTACTTAACCTAAACACCCTCGCCGTGCCGTGTAGAGATCCTCAGATGTTCAGTCAGGCTGTTTAATTCTTTTCACTATGCTTCACTATCTTCTAACTTCTGTGACCAAATCAGAGTGACTATTAGCTTTGAAAATATTTTTGAGCTATATGTGTATATGGAGAAAATTATTTCATTTGAACTTTGTTCTGTTGTTGACAAATGCTATATTGGCTTTTTTTCTGTACATATTGAGGGCTTTTACAATTTTGTCTCTTGTACTATCTTTCATCCTTTTTTTAGATGCCATTTTTCTAAAAAACAAACATAAAAATCAGTTACTCACACTGTAAATTGTCCAAATAGATTTAGTTGGCATGAGTCTATTGAGACTTCCTTGTATCATCACTCATTCGATGTAAAAGATATATGATCTGCTGCCTGTACATTGTACATAGTTGTAAAACAAACGCTGATCAGATTAAATAAAACCCACTTAAAAGATTAGCTAGAAAGTATAACTGTATGCATATATGTACAAAAAGAATCTTAGGAGGATGCAATTGAGCTGCGTTTTGTTTAGTATTTGTCATACTTCATTCTCAGTTAGTTGGTCATCTTTATATTAAGTCAGTAGAGGATGTAGTCGGATTTCTTTTGGATGTTCAAACAAGCACGACATCTGTTTTACAGATGTCATTTGAAATGATAACGTGTACTACTGAGTGAAAGCACAGAGCTGTGCAGCAGCGGAAGCAGCACCCAGCTTCATTTGCTTCCCTGGTCCTCAAACGCCTCGTAGAACTCTTGCTCTCTTGATGAGGAGCAGCTCTCTTCCCAAGATCCATCTCTTAACATCTGGCCTTATATGCACTCTTGACATTTTCTTCAACCCACAAATTGTCCGATGAAGTGATGCCAGTTGGGGTGTGTGTGTTTGTGCGTGTGTGTGTGTTCTTTTAGTTGCGTCCGGTTACATTTTGGTCTGCCTCATAGCACCGCTGGATCAACCAAGGACACTATGCTCTGAGGTTTCCTCACTGATTTGTGTTGTTCCCCGCTGTGGCCACCGGATTTAAACTTCTTCTTTTTTTTTTATTTTGCTTTTATTTGACTCCCTCCAGGAAATGAACTAGTAGGATATTTTCTACTTGCTCAGTGTTTTCAGACAGGTCCCTGAGTGAACAATGCACTGCTTTTTCTCCCCTTTTTCTTTTGCAAATGTATCACTGAAATAATTTGCATGAGACAATTTCAATCTATAATTTATACTCCAACCTGAAAAATGTCAAGAAATTGATTGAAATTCAACAATACATGACTGTAAATCATAACAGGATATGACAGATTAAGACAGTTTTCTTTGTCAGGGCATTTTAGGTCTCGTTTAATCCACTTTATCAAAACAGACGTTGGGAAAAGTGTGTGCTGAAAGCGTGTAATCACAAGGGGGAGCTGTGCAAAGTGGAATGCTGGATGGATGAGAGGAAGTTTCATACATCTATTCTTGAATGTTTTCGTGTGGTTTGTATTGTCTCATTCAACCTGTGTGTAACATTATTAATCACATCAGATCGTTTCTGTCATGATGCTTTTTAAAATATACAAATGGAAATGAGCCCAACATATAAGTGCTTTGTACACTAATGTAGGACGAAGAGATGGAAAAATAAGGCCCGTCACTTGTGTGTGTGTGTGTGTGAGTGAGTGAGAGTGTGTGTGTGTGTACCAAAGAGAAGATAATCAGACTCGATAGTACGTTGTGGTGTACGATTTGTCTTCTTTCTACATGGGACATAATTTTTGGCTGCAGTTTCAGCTTTTGAGCCGCATGTGAAAAACGGTGTAAATAACTTCATTTCTACTCTTGACCTCAAACTTTTTTTTAAAAATGCAATAGAAATTCAAATATTAAAATCTGCCACCTTTTCTTGGGTCAGTGCTAACGTGTATGATTAGAAGCTGTTCAGAAAGTGGTCAACAATACTGCTCCTGTTTTTAAGAGGCTGCTGAAAGTGCTCATTAGTCATCCGGATTACGGGGATGTTTGATTTTCGTCTTTTGCTGGGATAAAGTCATTGTGTAAAGGGCTTGGAAGAGTTTCTGAATGAACATGTTCCTCTCCCCAGTTCAATCAAAGTCCACTGTATTTTGAAGAAGAAAAAAAAGTAATAATATGTAAAACCCCCCTGCAAGCCTGCAAGCTGTCCTGAAAGAAAATAAAACTGTATGAGTTTATTTCAGGGGAAGTCGAAGGTATGAAGTTCACTTTTTTTTTTTCTGTCAGGTTTGACATGGACTTTATCCCAGTTTCATGGCTTCAAGGAGGGTGTGAATGTCAGATTGAAAACATGAAGTGACTAAAGATGAGAAGTTGTAAACTATTAAATGGGATATTTTCAATTTATGCTGTGTATTCTTGTCTTTGGGTTGGAGAAAATGATCAAGTGAATAAAGAAACAAATAAAAATTGAGTTTGAACTATGGAGTTTGTTTTCCGTTTGGAGTGTGTCAAAACTGAGTGATGGTCCTATGATGGTTTTAACTGGAGATAATCAGCTTTTGGTCAAAGATTTTGGTTCTCCATGTACACCAAGGTTCCAGGTACCAAGAGTTCCACCTGCGGTAGACCATTATTTAAAAACAGGACTTTTCTGTTTCCATATTATGGGTTTGCATGAGTGACTTGTCTAAAAGACTTTAATGTCTATTTTTCAGTTTGCTGCAGAAACCAGTTTAATGCATCATGGGGCTCAGAAGGAGTGCCGTTTTACCACTATCAAAAAAAGTTGAGAACATTTGTCTAAAAACCTGGGTTAAATCTGTAATTTAGTAGTTTGTTTGAAACTTAAACAGAATAAAGTCACTGACCAACTTCATTACAATGGAACAACAAATCAAATTTGGTGCCAACACATTAACCATATTTTTTTCCCCCCCATCATTTGGGGACATTTTTTATGTTTTTAATTTTAAATCAGTTGTACCAATTTGCAAAAGAAGGTGACAGCCGTTTTTGTAAGATTTGAGATCAGCTATTCGGCAATCTATGCCCTTTCTTGTCTGGTTATTTTCATAATTTACCACTTTTAATATAATCTGCACTGCACACGGGCTGGTGGAGTTGGGAATAAAAACAAATCCAGTAAATATCTCTGTGGTGCCTCCACACAGAACAATGTAAAAAGAAAGTACAGCCTCTGTCAACACCAAGGTTAAATGTATCGTGACGTAATGGATTACAAACTCAGGTGAGCAACAATATATTACATTGTAATTATTTAACCAAAATGTAGTTGAAAGGTTGAATCAGAAAATGGAAAAACGAGGCAATTTTACTATACTTGTTATTCTACAGTGGACAGCCCTTTCACCATCAGTATTTCAGTCACATTGAGGCATGGATTTTTCCCTGAGTCATCGTGAAGTGCTGATTCTTTTTCCATCAGCTATTCTGCTGCAGATTTACTGTTGTTCCTGAGATGACCCTCCTGTTGGAGAATGACCTAGTTTTGGCAGCGCTTTAGCTCCCAGACAGTCTCCCATTTAAACACTTTAGTAAACAGAAGAGCTTGTCATCTCAGTAACTGCAGGATGCCCGGGTCCCGTGGCTCCAGTGCAATCCCAAATGATCACCTTCCACCCCGGTGTTTGACAGATGATATGACATGTTTGTGCTGATAGGCTTCATTTGATTTTCTTTTTTAAACCCAACATCTCTGTTTTACTATCATCTGTCCAAAAGACTGTTTCAGAAGTCAAATGTAGCTTTGCAAACTGAAGTTAAACTGCCATGTTTTTTTCCAGGGAGGAGAGCCTTTCTGTCTTCAAGTTAATCAAACGAGCCATACTGAGTCTTTTTCAAATTGCACCATCATGAACTTAAACAGCTAACATGCTAACTGAGGCCTGTGTGGTCTTTTCATTTCTCTGAGCATTGCACAGTGAACTTGCTGGGATATCCACTCAAAACGGTGTTGAAGGTTTTCTGTTTATAAATCATTCTCACTGTAGAGTGAAGGACTTTAACGTTTAAAAATGGCTTTGGGGCATTTAACATTTAATAAAGACTTAACTATTTCTGGAGGGGGGGGGGGGTCATTGTCAGTGTGATACCCTGACCTCCCCCTCCCTGTTTTTATGGCATTAATCACATGCATTCAACACCAGGGGCGGGAGAGGGGCCCACACCACCCGCGTTCCCTTGCCGGCCTGGGACGGGCAGGTCGCGGTGCCCGGACCTAGCGGGGCTCACCGTGCAGCCTGGGGTGCCTTCTGGCGGTGCTGGACCCCCCCGGGGAGGGGGAAACGGTGCGTGAATGTGCGTCCTTGTCGGTGAGAATGCGGTATGAAAGGGTGCTGCCATGGAGGATTTGGGCCTTCATTGGCAGGACAATAAAATGTAATAATTTATTAATATTATCACTATACAAAGATGGTTATTATTATTATTATTATAGGAATCGGATGAGTGAATGGATGGATGAATGGGATGCCTGGGTCTGGGGCCCTCCGTTGTCGGGCCCGCGCGGGTGTCGCCCTGTTGGGGGGTTCCCTCTCTCCGGGCCTGTCTCCGGTCCCCCCCGCTGCCTCCGCGGCGGGGAGCCCTTCTGGTCTTCAAGGGCCACTTTCGTGGGGGTGGGTGCTCCTGCCCGCGTCGGCGGCCGGGGCGGCTCTGTCTCTCCGGGCAGGCTGGCTTCTCGCCGGGCGGGGTTCGTTGGCCTGGAGGGTGAGGGCCTCCTGGCCACGTGTCCGGCCCGGACCGGGTGGTCGGGGTTCGCCTGGGTCGCGGTCCGCCGCCAAGGGGTCCCTGGCTGCCTCTTCCTGTAGTCGTGGGGGCCCCGCCCGCGGGCCCCCACGACTACAGGAAGTCGCTGACGGTGGGTTTCCTCCCGCCCTCTTCTCGGCCTCTGTGGGGTTGCTGGTGGTCTGGGTTCCGGGTTCTTCCTTGTCGGCCCCTGGTCTCGCGGGTGGCGGGGTTGCCTCCCCCTCCTCCCCCACTATAGATACACTTCAGGTGGAGCTTTGATAGGACTATTACACACACACATACATACATACACATAGCCACACACATACATACACATAGCCACACAGATATATACAAACACACACACATAGCCACATATACATATACACGCACGCACACACACATACAGCCACTCAGACATATACATATACACAAGCACATACACACACATAGCAACACATACATATACATACACACACACATAGCTACACATACATATACACACATACACACACACACACACATAGCCACACAGACTTATACATGCACGCACACACACACATAGACATACACATCGGCTCGTTCACCTGCATGCTTGCTCTGTATTTTGGGGTTAGTTAATCGCGGTAGCTTAGCTCAGATTGTGATTGGATCTCGAGATTTGGGACGGTTGCTGCTTGTGTTCTGGCTGGTTCCGTGTCGGTTGCGTGTCTGTTCTGTTTTCTTTTTTTTGGGAGGGTTTTTTGTTGCAGATTTCCATTGCTTGACATACGCCTCCATGTGTGTTCTTGCTTCTTGGTTTAGCAGCAGATGTCACCCCCCCCCCCAAAAAAACAAAAAAACAAAAAAAAATGGGTTGTGTATATATATGTATGTGTATGCGTGTGTATGCGTATATGTATATATATGAAATATAGTAACAATGCATATATATATGCCTTAGGTTTTTACCAGCATGGTATTAACCATTAATATGTGTGCAGACAAGGTAGAAAAAAAGGCTTTTGCGGTGGATTCCCAGAAGGATGGGCCACAGCAAATGCTTATCAAAGGTGATTATAAAGATACAAACACTGATCCCGCCTACAGAAGCATAGTCTAGAAACCCTCTTCCTTTTGTGCCTACTGATCACTGAGTTTTGTACACATGCAAATTTAAAAGTACCCCAGTCTGTCTGTAGAGACCTCAGTCAAACTCAAGTGGAATTATATTTTTGAGTCTTGTCAGAGGCTTGAAATATCAATTTGCTTTGATGTCATAATACTTGCCCTTTAATAAATGTGCATTCTCTTCTAACTCACAACTGCTTTGTTTCTTTGTTCCCAACCAAAACGTTACACTCGTACAACCAGTCATAGTCCTCGGGTTGATTCAACTCCTGAATGCTACTTTAAAATGCCTGCTATGAACACAACTGAAAAGATGCGGAAGAACAATAAGCTTTTGTACCGTATTCCTGTCATATTTTGGTGCCACCACATTTTTGGTCAATATCACTATAAAGCGTCTTTGATGTTCCTATCAAAGATACCCATTCATCATGAACATAAAAAATAACAAAATTCTGAGGTTCTGGTATAAATGACTAAACATTTATACACACAAGTCAGTTTTGGTCCACCACAGATGATAAATCTCTTGACATGGATTTCCACCATTTTACATATTTTTATTTCATTAGGTGTACCTTATTTTGGCATGTCCCTCCACTAACTTCAGTGAATGCAAAAAGTGGTCAAAGGACTCAACATTAAAATAGTTTTTACATTTCCTTATTGTTCCTCAGATGTTCTTTAATAAAATGAATAAATTTGATCATTTATATTCCATTTTTGTAATAGTTTAAAACATTTTGTCAGTGTCCCTGGAACTGCTGTCCACCCTGTCATTATGGGGTAATTGACCATTTAACAGATCATAGGTTTATTTTATATTTTCAAAAATATAGGATGTTGAAGTTCTTATTAGACCCTATGTGGCAGTGTATTAAACATTTGCCTTTGTGAAAGAGATCTGAACCTCGAATCTCCCCTCTGAAAAACAAACAAGAGATTTTTTTATGATCGTTTTCATGCATGTGTGATGTGTGGCCAAAAACCATCCACCTCCTGTTTCACAGTGAATGACAAAAGTGCCGTTGGATGTAAATCCATGAAACTCTATGTGTTGCGTGAAAACAATTTTGGGTACATTCAGTACAACTCTCAGGCTGATCTGTTGAATCATAGTGTAATTACAGAACATAATGTGGCAAAAACCATTTTTATTGCATCAGAAGGAGGCGCTATGGAGTTCAAGCCAGAATGTCAAATCCACTTGTTCAGCTTGGAAGCCTCATCAAAAGTATGAATTTTGATTCAGATTGGAGAACGCATGGGCAAGTTAGAACAAGTTTTCCACTCATAGTGAAGACTCGAAATTCTCTGCGTCACCATGGGAAGGTCCTCTGATGAAAACTCAATTTTATCTCATGATTTTATTCACCAACTGCTTAAGCATGGATTTGACCATGGTTTGACATCTCTTTGACCATCATGTCAGAACAGCCACATCAAAACGTTTAATTGAAATCTTTATTTCGAGCATTAAATAAAAAAGAAAAAAAAACAATTACACAAAACATCAGAAAAGAATACAAATAAACAGTCATTAAACAAATCAAAGGGAAATAAACCTTCATGCCCGAAAAGGAGTATGAAGTAAAAAAACTTATGAGGTCCTACCGCTTGTTTCTTTTCCAATTTTGCTTGAATACAAAATAAAAATAACTATAAATAAATATAACAGCAAGCTTTACTTTCTCAAAAAATATACCTGTTATTACATTATAAAAATATTACAGCATTTCATTGCAATATTATACCTGAGCATTATAAATAAAAATATACCTGAGCATTATAAATACCGGTAAATAATATAAGTAAATGATATACCAGAGCAATTATAAATAATATACATATACAACATATATATATATATATATATATATATATATATATATATATATATATATATATATATATAAATATAAATATACATCTTATCATAAACAATATAATCATTATTATATATACCATTTTATATACACATTATGCTGAATCTCCACACAATCACTACCTCATGTCTCCTCTTCCCTGTATTTGGCAAAAATCTTTTCTTTGTATTTGCTTTTGAACCTGTAGATGGTTGGACATTGTTTCAGCTCTTTACTCAGTGTTCCATAGCCTCACGTCGAGCGAGTAACCTCCTAACCTCCACTAGGAGGCGCTATGAATATGACTAAATATTACCATAAGGACTACATATTTGTTCAGCAAAGCCCAGATGAAACACCCCAAATATAAAGTTGATCTGACAAAATCTCTGGGAGGAGTTGGTTCAGATACGAAGTCTGCAAATCACAAAAATCCTCACAAAATCACAAATTCAATAAAAAAATGGTGGACTTCCTATACATTTAAGAATATGAGTCCTTAAGACATTTAAGGTCGACCATTTACATAAAACTAATACCAGGGGCTCGATTTTTAAAAATGTTCAAGGTGGGTCTATTGAGCCACCTTGAACACATTGAACACATTTTCTCATGCCCATCATTAATAACAATTTGGGATCTAAGAATGTGTTATATATAACAATAAATACAAAGGGTAACTGTCATGCCTTTATGCACTGATTTAAAAAAAAAAATCTGGTCTAAGGGAATATTCTCTGTCCTTCAGCCATTACTGTTATTTTAGGAAAACACCGTTGACTGGAGTTGAATCTATGAATTTCCTCATGGGCATCATTAATAACAATCTAATATTCAATATATAATAATATTTAGGGTAGCAAAAATAAACCCAATGTCAGTGATGGTGCACCAAAGAGAAATGTTGTTTAAGGGTTAAGACCTCAGGAAACTGGGGCAGCTTTTGGAAAAAAAAAGGGATTGCATTGTTACAGCTATGTAGAAATGTCTCAGAATGATAATGGAATTATTTAGTAATATCATATGGCATTTTATTAACACAAGACTAGATAACATTAGAAAATAGTGCTTAAAATAGTTCTTAAAAAAGAAAAGAAAAGAAACCCTGCTGTACACGCACTCTGTAATGTGCAGAGGATAATGGCTGTGGATAATATATTTGTTAAATTCATTTCTGATACCTCTGCATCATCCCCATAATCAACAAATAGAAATAGTTTTATGAAATACAGAAAGTATTTAGAAATGACCCAATCTATTCATAATGAATGAATGAATGAATGAATGAATGAATGAATGAATGAATGAATTTATTTCGAACATGTATATAAAAAATAAAATAAAAATAAAAATAAAAATAAAAATAAACAGTAACATCTTCATAAGCACATAGGTTCGAAACAGAAGTAGGAAGAAGTATACACTTTTTCCTAGTTCCTACCCCTTTATAACTCTATGAATTTACATTATTGCTATTATTATATCTACACAATATCCATATAAATATAGTCTATATAAATACTACGTAAACATGCCTATTACTACATAATTATCCATATAAGTATAAGGAAAATATAAATATTACATCAATATTATATCAATATAAAATACAAATATTATATAAATCTATATAAATATGCACTATATAAATTACATAAATATCCCTATAAATAAATATATATATATATATATATATATATATATATATATATATATATATATATGCTACATACCTAATAAATATAACATATTACATAATTATAACTATCCCTCTTAACATAAAATATATACTACATAAATATCCACATAAATATCTAAACATATCTTAAGCAAGTATAATATACCATTTTTCCCTATTTTATTTGTTTATAATATAATTTGTTAATAACAAATATATATATAGGATTTCAGGATTTTCTGTGTATTAGTCTGTCTTTGGAGACGGTCAAATATGTAAATGACTACATTTCATGGCTCGCTGAGCTGAGGACTTTTATGTGCAGCAACTTCCCCGGTCATTACCGATGTGAAGCCTCTCCCCTCAGCCGGGGCCAGTGGCTGCTGAACAAGTGCGCTGTGAACCCGCCCATGTCATGTTTATGGATCAGCCGCGTCTCCCCGGGCCTGGCTGACAGTCAGCGGCAGCATCAGATTAGTAGGGCTATGGCGTCTCAGCGCCGACACGCCATGCATGTCACCGGGACGGCGCTGCGCTCTCCTCGCTGTTAACGGGGATCAGACGTGACGATGGAGGACGAGGATAACCGCGCGGCGTTCAGCAACATCCAGGCGGGCATGAAGCGGGGAGGGGACGGAGGGGACGGAGCGGAGAGCGGGGCTTGCATAGACAGGCAGCCGGACGCGGTGGTCCACCAGGCGGGGCTGAGCCAGACTGCGGGTCGTCACTCCGCCACCGGGATCCGGGTGCTGAAGGCAAGTCAGACCCAGTAAGGGGCTTCTGCTCCTATGATGATGCAGCGGATGATTTATTTATTTAGACGGGGCAAAGTGCGCCTCACATGTGAACATTTTCCATGTCTTGCTGCAAAAAGACTGAAACAGGACAAAGTGCATGATTTGAACTGGATCCTTGCAGCATTATGTAAGCCTTGTCATATCAAGAGATGATTGCCATTCAGTGAGGAGTGTTCAGTGAGAGCTAGTTAATATCAACAAACACTCACTGGAGGCTGAGATCTTTTACAGGGAGGCCTACACTGAACAGTTTTCTATGACATTTAAGGCGCAGGATGTGTAGTGACATGCATGTTATTAAGGTAAGAGCTAGTATTACCAAGTTATTATAATTAAAGTTGGGTTTACATCAAAATGTACGATAAAATAATCCCACCTTTTTAAATATCACAAAGAGGACAGTATTCTCCCTCAAAATGTCATTAAAGCCGTCAATATTTCTGCTCCCAGGTGCTGTGAAAGTGTTAGGCAAGGCAAGGCAAGGCAAGTTTATTTATATAGCACAATTCAACACAAGGTAATTCAAAGTGCTTTACATCGACATTAAAAGCGGCAAGACTTAATTAGACAGTAAATAACAAATAAATGAAATAAAATGATAAGAAAAGAGGTACAATAATAAAAAGCACAAGTTGTTAAAAATAAAGACAGTAGAGTACAGCAGGTAAGTATTTAGTTAAGAACATCTTCCAGCAGCTGTGGACATCTGAGTCAAATGAGGATCCCATTCTGTCTACTTTAGATAAATAATCCCTTTTTTTCCTGCAAGAACTTTGACATACAGTACATGCCCCACATAGTATTTATGGGACAGCCCGCTCAGCAAAGTCCTGTGTCACGTTCACACAGGGAGACAAGGCCACACCTGAGAGGTGCCAACAGGGATAATGTCAATAATTACTTTTCTCTGTGGTCACACAGTTTCTTTTTCCTCCAACACGTTAGGAATTCAAACTAAGATCTGTGTGACCGCTTTCTAACCTGTGGGACATAGACGCTCCAGGAAGGACCAGTATTAAAAGCAAACAGGATTTTCAGGTTTTTCCTTTGGAACAGAAGCATAATCATGTATTTTTGACTGATCATATCCAGTACATAAATGTACCAGATTAAAACTCACAAGTGAGTTGCACTTACTCGTTTTGCATGACACAAGTTTTTTTTAACACGTAATGAATTAAACCTTAAACCTTTGGGATCTAAGAATGTGTTATATATAACAATAAATACAAAGGGTAAGTGTCATGCCTTTATGCACTGATTTAAAAAAAAAAAAATCTGGTCCAAGGGAATATTCTATGTCCTTTAGCTATTACTGTTATTTTAGGAAAACACAGTTCACTGGAGTTCAATCTATGAATGAAAACAATTGCAAATGTCTATGAATCTATATGAGCTACTACACTGAAGAAAAACAAATTGAAAAAAAAAGAAACCACATGTATACAAAAAATCTCTTTAAATTGCCACCAAGAGAGGAATTGATGATTTTTGACATTTTTTCATAATTTAATTAAATTAAATTTAGTTTTTTGGGATGTTTTAACATAATTAACAAAGTTGTTTTACAGCTGTACTGTGTTTAGTTGAACACGTAAATTACAAACAGGCCCTTGTAAACATTGGTAAAGTGTTGCCCATGTGCACAACGGTTCATAAGGCTTACATTTCAAACACAGAGGTATGGATTGACAGTGACGTCTAGGCTTTATTGAACTGAACATTTCAATGTAATTTGGACTCATTACTGCAAGCTGACTGTTACATCACTTCAGCTTTCCTATCTGTGATGTGATGGGTCTCCATTACCTCCAGCGAAGCCCCTATTGGTCCAAAACCACCTTGTACCTGGCAAATTTAAAGTTAAACTCCAGACCAGCTTTTATACTCAAGTTAATAATTGTCCCTGTTTAATGGTGGCATTAACATGTGTCTTTGGCAATCACTGTCAGAGGTGGTCTGGGCTGCAGGTGCCCACTTACTGTTAACACCATAAACTGAAGGATCAATGTTTCCACTGGGATTTTTTCTTTTTTTTTGACAGTTCCTGTGTCTGGGGGAAAAAAATTGAATCTGGCAGAAAAAAATGAATGAATCATTGAAAGAAATCCCCCATATATTGCAATGTGTTGTTGCACAGACTCACACTGCTGATGGATGTGTTTCATGCAAGAAACTGAGTGTTTTTGCAGTAGCCCAAGTGTTCAGAGTGAAAACTGCAGTTTTTAAGTTTCAGTTTACATGTTTTTAGTCAGCAGGAGTGCTTACAGGGAGATATCAAGCTTTTCAACTATTATGTTTCATCCTTGCTGTGAGACACTTAATTCCATAAGAAGTTGGTGAAACCACATTTATTGAGACATTATACATGATTGAAATCAATCCATTTGGTTATACTAGTGCAAATGTTTGGTACATTTTGACCCCTCTCAATCTCTTTGAGCACCCCTTTGTTGCTGATGCTGTGTACCTAATCCAGCACCTGTTCCGTGTTAAAAAGGATCATTTCTGTGTCAGCAGCGCAACATGAAGCGGAACGGGAGTCGAAGTTGTGTGACAAGAAAGACCAGATTTGGATCGCGAGAGCGGGACTGGCTGAAGGGGGACACCCAGCGGGGCTGTGTGTGCCTTTACGGGGGTGCAGTGGACCCCCAGCCGCCTGCCTCTGGCCCACAGGCCACCTCCAACCCTCAGGCAGACCTACAGTTGGTGCTCTGCTCCACCAGTACCACAGTGGAGGACCTATGTGCTCAGAGGGATGGACAGGGACTCTACATACAGCTGCACGGAGACCTTGTCAGGTGAATTCACCGTACAGTGTGTCGGTAAGGTAAAACAGCTGCCCAGAGACCAAATGCAGTTTGTAGGATGCTGCCTTCCCTTGTCAATGGTTAAAAGAGTAGAGTTAAATGGTAAAAGGACTGCATTTGGATAGTGCTTTCCTAGTCTTGTTGACCACTTAAAGCAATTCTGCACTACGAGCCACTTTCACCCATCCACACAAAGCACCCTCTTAGTCTAGAAAGATCTGAATAGATGTGTTTCTACTGAGTCTGTGCAGACAATCACACACTGAGAACACACTGGGGGAAAAGTGGGGTTCAATGTGTCGCCCTAGGGTACATCTATATGTATCTGCGTAGCTAGGATTTAAACCACCAACTGTTGTTCCTGTTAGTCCAGCATCAGCGTCATCAGTGGATCTACTCAAGGCTCAGATGCACTCTGAAACATTTGATGGCTCACAGCTAAATCTAAAATTATTTATTTATATATATATATATATATATATATATATATATATATATATATATATATATATATATATATATATATATATATATATATATGAATTAATTAATTAATTAATTAATTAATGAAAAACTTTATTTCGAACATGCTAAATATATATGTATATATATATATATATATATATATATATATATATATATATATATATATATATATATATATATATATATATATATATATATATATATATATATATATATATTTATATCCATATTTATAAACCAAAGAACAATAGTTAAATATATATATATATATATATATATATATATATATTTTTTATTATTAACAAATTATATTATAAACAAATAAAATAGGAAAAAATTGTATATTATACTTAATGGTATATTATACTATATTTATGTAGTATATATTTTATGTTGAGAGGGATAGTTATATATATGTATATATATATAAATATATATATATATATATATATATATATATATATATATATATATATATATACATACATATATATATATATATATTTATATATAGTATAAATGAATAAAAAACAATACTCAGGGCATAACATTCTTTTTTTTTTTTCTTTTACACAGCTCTGCTGTAAGTGAAACATGAGAGGCTTTGCAGCTGGTTTAGACAACTGCAAAGAGCTAACGGAAGCACATTTCCATCAGAGACAAAGCTGACAGGAGCGTAATGATGTACATTATCAGCAAACTGAAGCAGT